>NC_056746.1:1309280858-1309305858 GCF_019279795.1 Protopterus annectens | reverse complement strand
CTGATTAGAATAGAGCCATTGCATGTAAAGGCACACTCTGAAGTAAGTGTTTATACATATACACACACACATATATACATATATGCATTAACTCCGCAGGCATACAACATTGTGAAAGGGGGAAACTTCCAAAACAACATACCGTAAACTCTCAGTTAACTGGAACTCAAGCAACGAGAAAAAATAATCAAAGAAATACAGTACAGTTTTCATGTGTTGCACTTTCTGTCTTCCCCATAGAAACATACCTTCCATTTTATCTTGAGTTTAAAAAGGAAGATAGGAATAAATTCCCTCTCTCCCCAACCTAAGAACAAGTCAAACCAAACAAATAGTATAAGGTACTGTAATAGGCCTAATTTTAATACTCTCAAGCAACCAGAAACTACAGTTGTCTGGCATCTACCAATCCCCATGGGTGCCAGTTAACCAAGAGTTTTACTGTACATTGGTTTTGTGCATAAAGTTGTCCACTTCTGATCAGGCACTTAAATGTCAAACAGCTTGTTTTCAAGTAAATACAGGGCAGCCATCTCATTTTTCCCCTTAACTGTTCCTGCCCTATAATTTTTGCTTATGCATTCCATCATGCCAGCATCCTCTACCGTTGTGAATCCCCATTCTTTGTTTATATGTTTGACACTGCAGAATAAAATATTCCTTCATCCATTTTGAATTCTGTTGTCTTGCTGTATTTCTAGATACGTGTACTAGTATCAGCTACTCACATTTTGTATAATGAACCTTTCTCCAGAAATGCCAAATAATCACATTTCAGTGGCCTTTGTATTGAATGAATGAGTGAAATGAACTCTGCCTTGTGCCTGTCTCATTCCTCTAGTTTCACCTTTATTAGTCAATAAGAAATGCTGTTCTGTCCAGGAGACAGCAGTAATACTAATGTTGAGCAAACACCCTACTCCAGATAAGTATACCATTAGCCAGTATTTTTCTACAGCCGTAATCAAGATGACAGATTTCCCCTTTTATGGCGATGTGATGACTGCTGCTGACTGTTGTAGAATGATTTTGTTTTTTAGAGTGTTCACTCGTAGCTGTTCGACTGATGGAAATGGTATGACTCCTCTCAGTTTTTTTTTATTTTCACTTACCATAGCAACAGGATTTTAAGATGAAATTGCATCTGATTCAGCCATTTTGAATCTGGGACCGGAGGCAGTTATCTGTAAGCCTGAGGAAGTTGAACTGGCTTGCAGAAAGACTTTTAAACTGTAGATGTGTTGTTGTTCAATCTCGTCATTTGTTCTTACACATGGGTTCGGAGCTGATCCATCGGCTCCGAGTCAGCCGCTTTCCAAGTTCAAGATCTTTGAGTAGTTCAAGGCACAGTCCCTATCCCATGATGCTCTCTGACTAACCTCAGATCTAGTTTGCAGCTGCAACGGATCACACGATCTTCAGAGAAGCTCGGGCCAGTAAACCTTTTTTCTTGTCTTTGGACAAAAATTTCAAAGATTTTTCTGCATAGTTAGAGTAGTTAGATATATATATATATATATATATATATATATATATATATATATATATATATATATATATATAGATATTACGTGTTTTTTGGGGCATATAGCGTATCACGTGTTTATATATTTATATTTCTTAGAACTTGGAGCGGTTGCTCTTGGGCCTTTGGCCGTTTCTTTAGTTTAATATTGTGTGCTACCTTTGTATTTTAGTTGGCAGGGCTCTGTCGACTTGTGGTCCCTATCCTTTACTCTTAGATAGTGTGTGTTTTTTGATATAGATATTTAGACCTATAGATAGATAGATATTGTTTTTCTGTGGATTGCATTTAGTTCGGTATACTTGTTCTTACTGTACCTTTAGTGTTTCTCTTTATTAGGGATCTGATAATAGGGGTCTTGCTATTATGTCTGATCAGAAGCAGAAATCAGGTTTTAAGAGGTGTAGCTGTAGGCAAAAAATGTCCATTATGGATAACCATGTTTTTTTGTGTGTATTGCTTGTGGCCAGTACATTTACAAGAGGATTGCTCTATCTGCCACTCCTTCAGCGGCAGGGTTCTATTAGAGAGGTGAAGGAAGTTGGTTGATAGAGGGCTATTGAAGCCAGACTTTCAGGAAGCATTGGACAAGGCTGACCAGACCTCCAAGTCTTCGAAGGGGTCGAAGTTTTCAAAGGTGTCCTCAGAACCCAGGTCCTCGGTTCCGAGCACCTCTGTGAAGGCGTGGTTGCCAGCTCCTCAGTCTTCGGAGCCATGCACCAAGCCTATATCTCGGAGCCAAACCCCAGTGCTGCAGTCGGTGTCAGAGGTTTTGAACTCTCAGATCCTTAGGTCGGTGGCTTCTTCGGCTCCTTCGACCCATTCTTCGGGAACCCTTTCGGACATCGTTGTAGACCATGTGGTGCAGAGGCTCTTAGAGAACCCGGCTTTGGCCAAATTACTCTCGGCTTCGTCCCTACTGACTTCGAAGCCTGCAACCGTTCCATTGGCAGTTACTACTCCTCCTGCAAGGCTAGCCGAGCCTTCAGAGCTGAAAGGAGAAGATCTGATGGTTGTGGAACCCTAGGAGCCGAGGCCTGTCCCAGTGCCTTCGGCCCCATCGACCTTGATTTCTTCGGTTCCATTTGAAGAATCTTGGAGCCGACATTCCCTCGTCAGTTCCGGGGGGGGGGGAGTCGAACCGATGCGTCGGTTCTGACTTTTCCTCTCGGGGCTTCGGCACAGATGAGCTCGGCTCCGTCCTCTGGTTTGGAGCCCGTGGTCTCAGCACCGAGGAGGTTGCTGTCCTCCTCGGAACAGGTGGATTCCTTGGGTCGAGATACCGGGGCCTTCAATGCCATGAGGAGGTTTATGTCTGCTCTCTTTCCTCTTCCTCCCCTAAAGAGCCGCGTTATGCCTCTACATCGCAGGTTCCTTCCAAGCGTCGAGACCCAGAGCCTCATGTAACCCCATGGGGTGACCCCTGCTCTACTGAGACTTCACCAGACACCCCCCACTGATGAGGTCCCCAGAAAGGGATTGTGCAAGAGGAGGCATTTGGATTCCCCTCAGGAATCCTTGACATCAGACACCGACTTAGAGGAATCAAAAGGGTCCCCACGGACACCCTCGGAGGATGTCTCCTTTGCAGACATCCTGGAAATACTAAAGCAGAGGGGTGATTGGCAGCCCATTACCCCTACTGAGGATGAGTCAGTGCTCCTGAAGGCCTTTGGTTCTCAACCTTTCACCTCCTGGGTTACTCCGCCCTTTGACAAACTAATGAATTTGGTCGCTCGCAGGGCGTGGGAGTCTCCTGATTCCATGGAGCCATTCCCTCGGAGGCCGAACAGATTTATCACCTCCCCTCTAGACAGGGCTTTTCTCACAAAGGGAGTTTCCGTTGATGCCATGGTGGTGGTGGTGGCCACCAAGAAAGAGATGTCAGAAACCTCTTCTTCTGTCAACCCTCCTAATAGAGACTCTAGGATGATACGGGATACGCATCTTTAGTTGTGTGACATTTGCCATGAGATCGCTTAACTATTTAACCCATTTCACCCGTCTTCAACGAGATCTCCTCATAGAGCTTGGAGATACTCTAAAGGGCAGCACAGGTGATGCTATCTCTGAGAAGGTGACGGCACAGCTTAACACCCTTAATTCTATTATGAACTTGTCCATGCGGCTCATTTCTGATGCAGCCGATGGGTCGAGCTGACGGGCAGGTTCAGCGATAGCTCTGCGGAGACAATCCCGGATGTGCTTATGCTCCTTTGCGGAAGCCTTCAAGTCTTCCTTTGTCAACATCCCATTTGATGGCTCTTCTCTGTTTGGGCCCAAAGTCAAGGAGACTCTCACTAGTTGTGAGCAGGAGGGAAAGACTATCTGCTGTAGGAGTCCGTTTTTCCACCCCTACTAGACCATACCCCAAAGGGCAGAGAGGTGGAAAAATGTGGTTCTGGAAATCCCAAGGAGCTTTCCAAAAGACACATAGTGAACCCCCCTCCAGGGGCAGAGGAGGGAGTAATAACAGAAGACGCCACTCGAGTGGCAGAAGGGGTCCGCAGAACCAGGGTGACAGGGAGCAGTTCCTTGGCAAGCCCTATCAGTGCTCCTGAAAGGAGGCCCGACTGTCCGTCTCTGGAGGCAGTCAGGGTCGCTTGGCTTTGTACCCAGATGCCTGGCTAGGAATTACAACAGATTTTTGGGTACAAAACATAGTTACCAGAGGTTACATCATTCCATTTTCAGAATCCCCTCCTATTCGAACAAGAATCCCAGACGTTCCACCCAGTCTGCGGCATCAAACAGCCATAGAAATCCACAAGCTGCTAGAAAAAAAAGAGTCATCCAGCCAGTCCCGGCGGACCAGACAGGATCTGGAACTTACTCCAGGTTCTTTTTAGTTCCAAAGAAAACGGGGGACTGGAGGCCCATTTTAGACCTCAGCAGACTCAACACCTTTGTCAAGAAGGAAAAGTTCCGGATGGTCACGCTTCAGTCGATACTACTGTTTCTAGGAATGGGAGATTGGATGTGCTCTTTAGATCTCAGGGATGCATACTACCACATCAAAATGGCCAGACCATCCAGAGATCATTTGCGTTTCCGGCTGGTTGCCAGTCACTTCCAATTCCGAGCACTGCCCTTTGGTCTCACCACAGCCCCTAGAGTGTTCACCAAATGCATGGCAGTGGTTACGGCTCACCTGAGGCATCTAGGTTTCTGGGTGTTTCCGTATCTGGACGACTGGCTCCTAACCGACACCACCAGGCATCAACTGATTCTCTCCAGAGATTACACAATCAATCTGTGCTCTCAGTTAGGCATAACCATAAATTTCAAAAAATCTGCTTTATTACTGTTGCAGCATATTTCCTTTATAGGAGCAGATCTAGACAACACCACCACCTTGGTCAGGTTGCCTCAAGCAAGAGTGATCTCTCTACGAAGTCAGGTGTCCCACTTGCTAATGGAAAGAAGAGTACTGGCATCCCAAATTCTGAAGCTATTAGGTACCATGGCAGCTACGCTTATAGCGTTCCTGTGGGACGGATGTACATGAGAATACTCCAGTGGTTACTTTTCACCCAGTGGTCTTATCTACAGCTTCCAATGTCGTTCAAGATTCTACTGACAAATGCTTGCAAAAAGAATCTTCTTTGGGGGTGGAACAGCCACCAGGTAACTGTAGGTCGTCCATTTGTACTTCCCCCTCCCTCAGCCACGGTGATTACGGATGCTTCCCTGATAGCGTGGGGGGGGGGGCTGTTTCAGGGAAGAACTGTCCAAGGTACTTGGTCAGAGATGGAATCCCATTTGCACATCAATGTCCTAGAGTTGAGAGCGGTGTTTCTAGCATTGCAGCACTTTCACGACTCTCTACCTCGGGAGAGAATTGCAATCCAGACGGACAACATGGCAGTGGTTTGGTATATCAGCAAACAGGGGGGAACCAAGTCTTACCCCTTATGCCGAGAGGCCCTGAGAATTTGGCAGTGGGCTGTATCCACCGGGCGCTTTCTGATAGCAGCACACATCCTGGGGACATCCAATGTGATAGCGGACAAACTGAGCAGAGCCATTCTGTTGCCCCACGAGTGGTCATTCAAAGAACAAGTGGTGGAAATGATATTCCGCAGATAGGGCCAGCCTTGCTGTGACCTTTTTGCATCCCTGATGAATGCCAAATGCTGAAGCTACTTTGCCCTGTATCCTCCACCGGGGGACAGCCCAAGGGATTTGCTCATACACAATTGATCCTCGGGTCTCCTTTATGCCTTTCCACCAACCCTTCTGATCCCCAGATTTTTACAGAAAGCCAAAAGCTTGGGAAGGACTGTTATTCTGATAGCCCCGTTTTGGCCTCGGCAGATATGGTTCCCCTTCCTTCAGCAATATCAAGTGGAAGAACCTTGGGTTCTGGACCCAGTGCCAGACCTTCTGACTCCCTCATCGGGAGTTCTTCACCCTTCTCTTCACTCCCTTAAACTGACAGCTTGGCTGCTCCACTTCCCAATTTAGCCAGGTCATATAATTTGTCTTCCGCAGTGCAACATATTCTAGTTTCTTCTCATAAAGTCTCCACCAGGAAACTGTACAACAGTAAGTGGAAGTGGTTTGTTTGTTGGGCTTTTCAACATGATATTGATCCCTGTGTTGCTCCTATTCGTAGTATTCTGGAGTTCTTGACTACGCTTTTTCACGAAGGTGTGGCAGCTGCCACTATAAGGGTTCAATTGGCTGCAATATCCAACTTTCATTTAGGATGCGAAGGCTCTAATATTATGTCTCACAGATTATGTAAAGCCTTTCTGAAAGGGACCCATCACCTTAGGCCACCTATCAGACATTCAGTTACTCCCTGGAATCTAAATTTAGTACTGTCTCAACTTATGCTCCCCCCTTTTGAGCCTGCATCATCTTGTCTTCTGAAGTTTCTTTCTTGGAAGACAATTTTCTTGGTGGTTATTACCTTGGCGTGTAGAGTTTCTGAACTACAAGCTCTTTCTGTCAGACCTCCATATCTGGTCTTTCACCCCGACAAAGTGTCTCTCAGGACAAATCCTACCTTTCTTCTTAAGGTCTGCTCCGAGGCTAATTTGAACCAGTCTATTGAGCTTCCCACTTTTTTCAGACACCATTCTGATAAATTGAATACATGTTACATAAGCTTGATGTTCACAGACAATTAACGTTTTATTTGGACAGAACAAAGGAATTTAGGAAATAGGATCAGCTCTTTGCTTCCCATGCGGACAATAAGAAGGGGTTTCCTGTATCTAAAGTTACATTGTCTAAATCGTTATCTGATTGTATAAAATGTATATATTGTTCAGCCAACCATCCCTTAGAACGTGACGTGAAAGCTCATTCTACCAGGGATGTCTCTACATCTCTGGCTCATGCAGCCTGTTTGCCTTTGGACACCATTTGTGCAGCTGCTACTTGGTCCAAACAGCATACTTTTATCACTCACTACAAAGTGGACAGAGCCTCCAGGGATATGGATTTCTTTGGTTCCAGTGTTCTCAGGAGTGTACTCCCGTGAGCCACCCAGAATTAGGGTGCTTGGGACACTACCCACGTGTAAGAACAAACGGCAAGATTGAACAACTTCACATAAAGAAGTTATGTTCTTACCATAATGTTCCATGTGAGATGTTCATCTCGCCTTTGTTCTTACACTCCCTCCCACCTTCCCCCTCTGGCCTTCCGTGTTCTTGAAGAACGGCTATGACTGGTAGTCTGGTTGGTCTGACTAGTGTCCTTCACTGCAGCCAGTGTATCTCTTAGCTAATTGTAAATATGTGTATACATAGATATATATTTTGCATATTGGTGTGTTTAGTTGTATTCTTTCTTGCTGGGTTCAGCAAACTAGATCTGAGGTTAGTCAGAGAGCATCATGGGATAGGGACTGTGCCTCGAGCTATTCGAAGATCTTGAGCTTGGAAAGTGGCCGACGCGGAGCCGATGGATCGGCTCCGAACCCACGTGTAAGAACAAAGGCGAGATGAACAACTCACGTGGAACATTATAGTAAAAACATAACTTCTTTATTTAGACACTGCCCATGTGGTGTTTAACAAATAATGCCACATAAAGTTTATAATTAGTTATTGCAGAACCTATGTGATTATCTATACACGTCAAGAATGTGGCAGCATTGTTTTCTATTTAAACACTTTTATTAAATAATCCCAAGACATAGGCAAACAATTGAGTAACAGAAAAGAAAACAACCCATGTTACCATTTTTTTCATTTACATACATTATGCAGCAGCATCACATATCTTTTCTTTCTTTGTAACTATCATCCGTCCAGCATTACAGAAAAATTGCTAAATTCCTGCCTTCTCTTAAACCTCATTCCCCCTCCTCCTGAACATTATTCTGCGTGTACTGTTCCCACAATTTCCATTTATTTCTATGTAATTTATACTTTCTCTTTTCTAAAGATTCCTCTTCAAGTTCTTTTATCTCTTTTATAATATTCAATACTTCGAATAAAGTTGGTTTCGATTTTTTTTTTCTTTGGCAGCCTACAGACTTAAACTTTATAAGGCCTTACTATGTCTGTGCAGTTCAAATTCTGTGTCCTAGCTAAAAAAAAATAATTTTCTTGGTTACACTCATTTGTTCAACCAATATTTCTGACAAGAGTACTCTGTAGAGAATTTTTAAAAATCTGCCAAATCATTATATTATGAAAACATATGTTCCATAGTACCGCCAGCGTTTGGGGTAGCAAACACTTTCAAGCAAAGATCCTAATCCCTCTGGGCTTGGTTGCATACTTGGAAGCCATACACATATTCTCACATTGTTCTATTGTAAATTGCTTTTCCAGTCTCTTTTCACAATCTTTTCTAACCTCCTCTGATTGATTCTTATAATTATCATGCAATATTTTGTATGCCCTACTAAATATCCCTTTTATAACAGTAGCTTATTTTCTAGATTCGGCTGAAAACTCCACCACACAAGTCTTTCACATAAGATTCCCCCAACCTTTCTCTTTGCCTATACTCCGATATCAATTCCTGGTAGTGTAGGTAGTCTCTAGTACTGTTTCAGACTAAAATTATTTGTGTGTTAAAATTTTTATAGAAGTGTGTTAAGCTTTACCTGTAATTACTACTGTGGTTTCCTTCCTAAAATGTCTAAGGAAATTAGAGAAAAGGAACCCAAGCCTTCAGGGTTCAAAAAGTGTCAAAAATGTTCACACAAAATGTCCATCAGTGATGGACATAACATTTGTGTCTATTTTTTGAGGGCCATCCACCTCCAGGAAACTTGTACGTTTTGTCATTCTTTTAGCTTCTATGTTCTGCAGGAGAGAAAGAATAAACTTATACTCAAAGGGCTCCTGAAACCATCTTTTGAGGAGCCTTTACTTAGCACGTCCCCTTCCAGTAGATCTCCTTCGTCTAAGAGCGACAAGGCTTCAAAACGGCCATCTCCGGCTTCTTCGGCTCAGTCAGAGCTGCCATTAAAATTGGCTAAAACCTCTGATGGATCCATTTCCCTGGCTCCATAGCATTCGGAACCGACGGAGATTATAGACTTGGACAAAGCTAGTCCTTCGGCTACAAGGCCTTTGAAGCCAAAAGAGACTGTTATTCGGAGCTGGTCCACTGATTTGTTACCGGTCTCCTCTACCTTGAGATCTCCCATTTTGGAGAGCTTTCACTCACCAACCCTCTCCTCCAGGTCCTCTAGGAGCTTATCGGATGATGACGTGGACAGGGTGGTGCACAGACTTTTGAAGTCACTGGCGCTGGCTAAATTGTTTTCGGCTCCGACCCAGTTGGTTCCGGAGCCAGCTAAGACTATGACTATTACATCCAATATGATTCGTCCTCCAAGCCAAGCTGGATATTCGGAGTCGGAATGCCAGGTACCACTTGATTTAGATTCTTTGGTTCTGAGACCCCTTCCGGAGATTTCAGAACCAATCCCTGCTCTGACACTCTTGGTGCCGTCCGGAGTGTCTAGGGGCAGAAGCTCTCCAGTTGGTTCCGGGGGAGAGACGCTCGGACAAGAGTTTCCCTGGTTCCGAGTTTACCTCTCAGGGTTTTGGTTTGGCTGAGCTTGGCTCCTGCATCAGCCTCAGAGCTGATCTCCTTAGAGCCGGGGATTCCCTCTGTTTCCTGAGAACCAGAGGTGTGCTCAGAGCAAGGGGGATGAGGAGTGTGCTGTCCCCTCCTACAGCTCTACGCAAGGATACTGGTATTCTCCCCCCCCCCCCCAAAGCACCGGCATCTGTCTCGGCACCACCCCATCCACAGGACAGCAGAGATCCAGGGCCTCAGGGAGCCCAATCAGGTGAGCCCCACTCTTCCGAGACCTCCCTTCTGAGGAGGCTTTTCGAAAGAGAACATCCAAGAGGAAGCATGTTGACTCCCCTGACGAGTCTATCACCTCTGACACTGACTTCGAGGAGTCAGAAGGGTCCTCACAGTCATCCTCTGAAGATATCTCCTTCGCAGATGTCCTTAAGATCCTGAAACAGAGAGGCGGCTGGAAATCCATAACCCCTTCTGATGAGGTTTTGGTGTACCTGAAGGCTTTTGGATCTCAACCTTCAGCCTCCTGGCTGTCTCTGCCTTTCAATGAACTACTGGATTTGGTTAGTCAAAAGGCATGGGAGTCACCAGATACTATGGAACCAGTCCCTCGGAGGCCAAATAAGTTCTTGTTAGCAGCTGCAAAAAAAGAATTTCTCATGAAAGTCGTCCCTGTAGATGCTATAATGGTTATGGCAGCCACCAAGAAGGAACTATCTGAAACATCCTCTTCTATCCAACCACCGAACAATGACTCCCGGATGATGGACATATATGGGAAGCCTGTGTTTTTGTCAGCGATATTTTCCCTTAGATCGCTGAACTATCTTTCACACTATACGAGGCTACATAGAGATTTCCTGAAGGAATTAGGAAATACTCTCCAAGGTTCACTGGCTGCGGGAGTGTCAGAAAAGGTCACTTCCCAGCTATCTAGCTTAAATTCCATAGTTAACTTCTCCATAAGGCTAATATCCTATGCTGCATATGGAGCGAGCAGGGCAGCGTGTTCCGGAGTTTCCCTGAGGAGGCACTCCTGGATGCGCTTGTGTAACTTTGCAGAGCCTTTTAAGTCTACCTTCACCAACACCCCTTTTGATGGTTCCTCTCTTTTTGGACCTAAAGTCAAGAACATACTCACCAAATGCTTGCATGAAGGGAAAACTCTCTCTACCGTTGGGGTACGTTTTTCCATTCCTTCAAGACCTTATCCTAAAGGTCAGAAGAGTGGGAAGATGCAGTTCAAAAGATCCCAAGGAGTTTTTCAAGACACACAAGGTGAATCCTTCCCCAGGGGGAGACGATAATAATGGTAGATGCCGTCCTAGAGGCAGAGGGGGTCCGCAAAACCAGGGTGACCACGATTCTTTTGGCGGCCGGCCCTACCAGCGCTCTTAAAGGAGGCCCATCTGCTCTACTCTGGAGGCAGTTGGGGGAGCATTTCTTTGTACCCAGAAGCCTGGCGAGATATCACAAGAGACAAGTGGGTACAAAGTATAATATCCAGAGGCTATTCCATTCCCTTTTGCCATCCTACCCCACAGATCAGAACAATCCCGGATGTTCCACCCAGTCAGAGGGAACAAGCAACTGTAGAAATTCAAAAGTTGCTAGACAAAAGAGTCATTCAAGAAGTCCCCACAGACCAAATAGGATTCAGAACTTACTCAGGATTCTTTTTAGTACTAAAAAGTACAGGGGAGTGGACACCCATTTTGGATCTCCGCAAGTTAAACGAATCTGTGAAGAAGTCCAAGTTCCGAATGGTGACACTGCATTCTATTCTTCCCTTTTTAGGGAAAGACAATTGGATGTGCTCTGTAGCCCTCCAAGATGTGTACTACCACATAAAAATGTACAGAGCATCAAGGAGTCACTTATGCTTCCGGCTGGGAGCCAGTCATTACCAGTTTTGGGCTCTGCCCTTTGGTCTCACTCAGGCCCCACAGTGTTCACCAAATGCATGGGAGTAGTCACAGCTCACTTGAGATGTCTGGGATTCCAAGTGTTTCCGTACCTAGACGACTGGCTCCTTACTGCCACCAAGCATCTACTTCAACAGGCGAGGGACACCACTCTTTAAACTTGCTCCCAGTTAGGGATTACAAACAATTTACAAAACCTGCCTTTTTGCCCTGTCAACATATTACATTCATAGGCGCAGATCTAGACACCGTCTCCATAATGGCATGACTTCCACAGGACAGGGTTTCTGTTCTCAGACAACAAATAGTCAACCTTAACCAGAAAGAAAGCAAAGGCAAAGACAGTTGTGAAACTTCTAGGGTCTATGGCTTCAACGATCACCTTAGTTCCCCTAGCGAGAATGTATATGAGAATTCTTCAATGGCTTCTATTTGCTCAATGGTCATTACAGGAACTTCCCATGTCTCACCTAGTCAGAATAACAGACTCATGCAAGAGAGATCTCCTATGGTGACTTTGGTCTGACCAGGTGACCATAGGATGACCCTTTGTGCCACAACTGCCTGTAGCTATGGTGATCACAGACTTCTCCCAAGTGGGGGGGGGGCATTATCTGAGAAGGATGGTCCAAGGCACATGGCAAGAACACGCGGCCCATCTGCACATCAATGTCCTAGAGATGAGAGCAGTGCTCCTAGCATTGCAGGCACTCCAGGACTCTTCCACTGGGAACGATTGCAATCCAGTCAAACAACATGTCTGTGGTCTGGTGCATAAACAAACAAGGAGGAACCAGATTATATCCCCTTTGTCAAGAGGCATTGAGAGTATGGGAATGGGCAATTTCTTCCCAACGTTTTCTGATAGCAACACACATCCGGGGGAAATCCAACATGATAGCGGACAAGTTCAGCAGGGCTATTTTAATGCCTCATGAGTGGTCTCTGAACCAAAACATTGCGGAAGAGATCTTCCGAGAATGGGGCCAGCCTTGCTGCAATCTTTTTGCCACTCCCATGAATGCCAAGTGCAGCAGCTACTTTGCCCTAATCCCCCCTTTGGGTGAGACACTGAGAGACGCACTCGTCCACGATTGGCCCTCGGGACTTCTGTATGCCCCCCCCCCCGTTTCCCTTTATACCCAAAGTGATCCAGAAAGCGAAGCTTTTGGGACGTAGGCTGATTCTCATTGCCCCATACTGGCCTCATCAGATTTTGTTCCCTTTTCTCTGGCATCACTTACAAGAGAAGCCCTGGGTTCTGGATCCAATTCCAGACCTCCTGACTCATATGTCCGTAACTCTTCATCCTGCTCTCCAGACCCTCAATTTGACAGCATGGCTGCTCCACTTCCAAACTTAGTCAGGCTTCAAGACTTCACACCAGCAGTAAAACACATTTTGGTATCCTCTCACAAGGCTTCGACCAGAAAGTTGTATGCTAGTAAATGGAAGAGGTTCTCCTTCTGGGCACAGGGGAAAAACATTGACCCTTTCTCTGCCCCAGTCAGTCCAGTGTTGGAATTTCTGGCGTAACTTTTTCAGCAAGGCTCTGTGACAGCCACAATTAGAGTCCAACTAGGTGCAATATCTAATTTTCACAGTGGTGAATATACTCCTAACCTGATGTCACACAAATTGTGCAAAGCATTTCTAGAAGGCACTTGTTTATTGAGACCTCCAATTAAAGAACATCTTCTTCCGTGGGATTTGAATTTTGTTCTGTCTCACCTAACTTTACCTCCTTTCGAGCCCTCATCATCTTGTGATCTCAAAGTCCTTTTTTGGAAAAGTGTTCTCCTGGTAGCCATTACATCTGCAAGAAGAGTCTCAGAGTTACAAGCTCGCTGTCTCAAGCCACCATACCTGATTTTCCATAGAGACAGAGTATCCCTACGTACTAACCCATCCTTCGTGCCAAACGTTTGTTCCCAAACCAATCTAAATCAGTCTGTTGAGCTTCCACTGTTTTTTCCCAATCATAGCAACAAGGCAGAGTACAAACTTCACTGATTGGATGTGCATAGACAACTTAGGTTTTATCTACATAGAACTAAATATTTTAGAAAAACAGATCAATTGTTTGTTTCCTTCTCTGAAGCAATAAAGGCATGGCAGTTTCAAAAACTCTGCTTTCAATTTGGCTCTCAAATTGAAATTACCTTTATATACTCTTCAAATGACAAGAACTTACCATTCAAGGTTAAGGGCCACTCGACTAGAGCTTTAGCAACATCCTCTGCTTACCTGGCCAGATTATCTATGGGCAGTATTTGTGCTGCTGCTTTGTGGGCAACTCCTCATATATTTATTACTCATTACAAAGTGGATTTGGCCTCCAGGGACAGGGCCTCCTTTGGTTCTACTGTGCTTAAAGGTGTTCTTCCATGAGCCACCCAGGGAAAAGGTGCTAGGGACGCTGTCCCATCCAGTAAGAACGAAGGCGAGATAGGACAACATAACATAAAGAAGTTATGTCTTACCATAACGTTCCATGTTTGTTGTCCCATCTTGCCATTCATTCTTATGACCCTCCCACCTTCCCCCAGCCAAGGACTCCTAGAGGATCTAGAGGTGAGGTTTTCCTTCCTTACTAAGGAGCTTCTTTGTAGCTTTCCTTGTTGTTTCTCTTCCTGATATGTTATTGGTAGTTTCTCACAGATTATTTATAGTTGGCAGCAAACAAGATCTGGGGGGGTTACACCACTGCATGATGGGGTACCTTCTTGCCACAAGCCAAGTTAGAGACTTCGAGCTACTGTATTTGGCCAAGTCAGAGCCAAGGATCGGCTCTGACCCAATCCAGTAAGAATGAATGGCGAGATGGACAACAAACATGGAACGTTATGGTAACACTATAAGGTTGTTATTTATTCTCCTTAAGGATCTGTACCCAAAGTCCCACTTTCTCTTTACTACTTGAACTTCTCCCCTTGCTTCATTATCATTTCTTTCCTGTTTGAATTATAACCTTCTACTTGTGTTATGTATATGAGCCTTAACTGTGTATCTCTAAAATATCCATTCAAATTAGGTAATCCTAAACTACCTTGTTCTATTGGAAGAATCAAGTTATATTACTTAACTCTTGCCGTGTTCCCCTCTCAGATAATTTCCTTCAAATCTTTATTAATTATTATCCACAGCTTCTCCTGTTGTTGATTAAAATACACTGCTTGTATCTTACTATCCATACCCACAACAAGAGCTTCCAGTTTCTGTTTTTGTATTTTCTTTTGTTTAGTCTCTTCCCACATATCCTTATTTGCCATAGCAAAAGCCTTTTTAATCCATAATCCTAAATACTTCATCTTATCATATCCATGTAATATGGGTATTGCTGAAAAAGTTTGTGTTTAGGTACATTATATGTCCTTCTATTCTGATGTTGCAGTATTCATAACAGTAGGGAGTAGCTGCCTGCAGCGCCACAGTCCAGCTAGTATGCCAAAGTCTTTGTCATGGAGGGTACGTGTGACATCAGCTACGAGGGCCATAAACTGGCATTAGGTATAAAGGTGACGTCTGCACATACCCTCCTCAGAATTTTTCTGCCGCAGTAATCATCAGACACCCATTCGCCAGTTCTACCCTACTTCAAATTTATTAGACAACTACAGTTTCGAGAATCAAGACCAGACGACCATTTGGACCATTCAGATCAGTGCCCACTGTGTTTTTATCTTACTTGTTTTGCTTGTTTTTTTAGACTTACATGTCAGCTAGGAAAGGGAAGTGTGCTTGACAGATTCCTCACAAGGACCCGCATAATAAGTGAGGCTTCTGTCTAGGCGAGGCCCACGACCATACATCCTGTTCTATCTGTAAGTCATTCATCCCCAAAACACTTCGTAGCTGACTAGTGGCTTTAAATCTTTACCTCGAGAGTCAGAGACTCAGACGTTTGGCATTAGGCATGGAGGGAGGAGTAGGCCCATCCGATGAGCCACCTCGGAAGAAGGCAAAGAAACTTAGGCCCAAATCCCAGGCAGCACCTCAGGCATCCGAACCAGTTCTAGAGGTGATAGCAGACCCGGAGTCCGTTCAGACAACGGTCTCCCAAGCAGGCCCGGGAACCACAATGGAAGCTGGGGTCTGGGATACTGAAGGTACGTCTGCTGAGGTATTTCAGCCATCAGAGTCTGATGGGAGAGGGAAACCACGGCTCACCTTCTCGGAAGCCCCTGGTCCTCCTCCTCTTGCAAGGCCAACGTCTGCTTCTCCCTTGTCTACCACATCCCTGAAAAGGAAACAGAAGTCCAAACATGTTGAACCCCCTCAGATGTCAGGCTGGGAATCCTTTTCCCAAAGCCTCTTTAAGGCCTTTTAGGCCTTACAGTCCCAACAACTCCCACCTACTCTCACTCCTCAAACGACTCATGTGTCCGAGGAGGAATATTCATCCTCTGAGGAATCCTTCTCTTATGAGACTCAAATTGAATCCTCCAAGGAGTTTATTACTCCAGATGAAGAGGACTGTATTTCTCCAGACACCCCAGGGGAAGAATTTAGTTTTGGGGATACTATCTCCCTCATGAGGGAACACTTCAAGTGGCAGGCTTCTGAGGTCTCAGATTCTAAGAAAAGATACTTTGACTCCCTCAGCTGTGCCCCTTTACTACCTGCATTTCAAGATGCATTCTTAGCTGCTTCACAGTCTCCTGACCCCCAACCTCCAGCAGCAACGACCTGACAGATTTTATAGGGTCCCCCGTGACACCTAGTTTCTTTATAAGAACCCACCTGCTGACCCAGCTGTTATAGCTGTGTCTGCAGACAAGACCTCCAGACAGCTTCCTTCCTCTGCTCTTTATCCAACTGATAAAGACAGTAAATTTATGGACAGGACAGGTAAAAAGGTCTACACATCTTCCACTCTGGCCATTAGGGTCCTGAACTACCAAATCCATATAGCAAGGTTTGTACTTGATACCATTTCTAAGGCCTCCAGCCTTCTTTCTGAGGTCTAGAACTCCCCCACCAAAGTGCAATTAAACTCTCTCCTCTCCACAGCATCACAAGTGACCAGGCACTCTATTAAGTGCTGCTATGATGCTGTGGAAGCTGCTTCCAAAGCTGCTGCTTCTGGATGAGTGCTGCATCGTTACTCCTGGGTACACCTACAACCCCTCCCATGGATGTTTAGACCAAACGTCTGGATGCTCCGCTAGACAATAAGGCACTTTTTGGACAAGCTTCTGCTGAGCTTCTCAAATCCTTCCAAGAGAAGGGAAGAGTTGCAAAATCTAAAACACCTTTTGGTGTCCCCCATTCCTAGATATCACAGAAACTACCCTCAAAAACCATCCTTTGTATGAAAGGGAATCCTTTCCCTCGACAAAACAATCCAAGAGACGTAGACAGCAGAGAAAGACTTCTACCACAAGATTGTCCTCAAGATCTCCTGCCACTCCCTTTCGGAGACAGCCTGAACACCCCAGGCCCCCTCCACTGTGACTCACCCACCCTGCATCCAGAAACTCCCCTATCCCTCAATCTCACCAGATACCAGAATCACTGAGAATAAGTTTAAACTGATTCATTGCTAAGAATTTAAAATAGCCATGTGGTAAGGTTTTCAGAGGAAATAAGCAACCCCAGTCTCTTCCATTGCAAACCTGACAGTGATGTAGACATCAGATCACTTTGCTTGATGAATAAGTACCTAGGCTAAAATCTGTAGAGGGATGAGAATGAGTAAAGAGATATAGGCCCATAATAGGTTCATAGATTAGTACTAGGCTAACTGCCCTTGTGGGCCATTTTAAGCCTAGCCAATTACCCCATGTGAGAATCAAACCTTGCATCTTGTGTCTGTAAAGTAAACACCTTAACCATTATGCTAACCTCCCTTACGAATGTTCAGGCTTCTTGCTAAACGGAGGAGAGTGGCTATCACATTCACCATATTTGACTCCCAAATGTTATACCAGCCCAACTTGGAGAATTTTAGGAATAACATTGGGTAACAGAAATACGCCAAAACTGCTCCATCTTCAAAACCTAGAAAGACAAAACACAGTTTATGAAGAATCCCTGAATGATTCATAAATGACAGATACAGGACAGAAGAGAAGCAGTACGGAAGACTTTCAGAATGCATAAAGAAGTGGTATATGGAGACTGTCCTTACATCTGGCATCCATCATGTGTATACTGTGTGGTACTGTCACTCCATCTTGTGTATACTGTGTGGTACCATCACTCCATCATGTATATTCTGTGTGGCACCATCACTCCATTGTGTTGTCCCATCACTCTTTGTGCATACTGTGTTGTGCCATCACTCTATCATGTGTATACTGTGTGGTACCATTACTCCATTGTGTGTATACTGTGTGGTACCATCACTCCATCGTGTGTATACTGTGTTGTACCATCACTCCATTGTGTGTATACTGTGTGGTACCATCACTCCATCATGCGTAAGCAGTGTTGTACCATCACTCCATCGTGTGTATACTGTGTGGTCCCTTTCAAATCCTCAGAAGGACTTCCTGACTAGGTACTAACTCATTTGTGATCACATTACACAACTGTAGTCACAAATGAGCAAAAGCTCCCAAATACAAAGAGCATGTGCAGCTAAAAATACAATACTTTTGCACATGACAAGCCCCAGGTTTGAACCCCTCAGACCTCCACTACATGTACTATACACACATATATATGCATGTGTGTGTGTGTGTGTTTGCACATGCACAAACTTAGAGGTCACTCCGTCATGGATGGGGAAAATCTGTGGTACACCACCAACTCACCTCCAGAGCAAAAACCCAACAGTTGCACACTAATGATTTCACAAATGAGTGTTGATCACTAATTTTTCACATACAAGCCTAGCTTCCCTTCAGGGGATAAAAAGTTGTATTATCAGCCTTAATCCTTCCCCTGGATAGAGAGATGACCTCTTCAGAAACATGAAAAATACAACTAGTAAATCTCCCCTGCTTAATTTGATCTGCCATCTCTGAAAATGCACAACAGAATCAGCTTGATTTTTATATGATGCAGAAGGTTCTGCAAGGCTGTGAAAGCTTTCCCCAGAAAACAAAATGAGGAAGATGCTTTTAATTGAAAACTTTTACCCATCTAAGAACATTTGCACCATAGTGTTGTTTTTTTCCCATAAGAAATGATATAGTTAAGAAAAAAAATTCACAATTTGGTGCACAGAGTCAGCCTTAGGTAAAACAGAGCCCTAGGAAAGCACTGTAGGTGTCCTGCCTGATGTCTGTTGGTTCCACCCTTGCACCACCATCAATGCCTGCCCAGACCCCTCCCCCCAAATCCTTGCCTACCCACACATCCAGACTACTTCATTTCTTGTTTTTACACACTTTATCATGCTTTTAACTTTTCCGTCCATCTTTTCAAAACAGAATAACTGGGCAAGTACTGTACTGTAAGAACTGTGGAGGAAATTAATTAAGTTGGTGCTCTGGGGACAACAGGTCATCGGAAGACCTTCTAACACACAGTAACTTGCCAAGACTATGGTGCAGTAATTGAAGATGAAAATTTTGACTTAAGACAGGGCTCTCAAAAGCCATGGAGTTCTAGATGCCCCAAGATGAATTTTGCATCTTTTTTTTCAATCTTTTGTTCAAAGTAATAGCCTGGACATAAATTATGACTAAGGAAAGAATTTTGCTCTTATTTTACCAGGAAGAAAAAAGGTTGTTTCCATTGTTTAATCTTCTGAACTGACTAAATACTATTTTCCAGTAAACTAAGAACATAGATGTTTACAAGGACATATTAATCTACAAGCTCTAGCAACCTTTTGTGCAAACATCTGAGGCTTGATTGGGAGAAGAATAAAGGAATAATGTCCACACTGTCCAAAGACAAGCCCACACATAAGCTATGGAAACCCTCTGTGCACACCTCTGAGCATGGCCGGTATATAAACGCATATGCCCACTCTCCTGCTCACTGTCTCTCTCTCTCCATTTGTCACATAGACACACACTACACACTTACATGCAAGAGGATTTGATGAACTCAAGTTCACCTGTTGCATGTCGTTGGAGTGTTGTAAGAAATCAAAGCTTCTAGATAAAACCCACACAGACACATGGAGGAAATGCAGACTCCACAAAGATGGAGTTACAGCCAAGAAGCCAACTAGAAAAGCAAGTACTTTGAAACAGCAGCAGTATTTGCTATACCACTGTGCCAGCAATCAGTTTCTTTCACACATCCTGCTCAGATCATGAAAGACTGCCACATATTACATACAGTGTTGATGTCTGACTGTGATAAAAATTGAAAGGTGTGACACACTTAGGATCATAGGTACTTACTAGGCTATTGATCTCTGAGGATCTTAAGAAGCCTAACTGGAATGGTGTGGTGGTAAGGTCATGGGCAAAATGCTTGTGACACAGCAGCCACAGCTGTAACAGATGCTGCTTTAGAAAGCCAAACTCAGCATTTCTATAGAAGCTGAAAGGTCTGGCATCTTCCTAAACTCAGAAAAGAGTCCTGTACACAAGAAGCATATCAACACTATCTTCAACACTGTTCAGCTGCTTTTGTTTTATTTATTCCTTCCACCCTTCACTAGTAGCTACAGTGCGAGCCTACACAACACCAATCAGGGCCCCCTCCATAGGTGCAAGGTATTATGGGATACGATCAGGAGTGTCACTTCACAGAAAACAAGTTCTGAAACAAGTACTTTAATAAGAAAAAAGCATTTTTATTTGTTTATATAATTGTTTGTGTATTTATTTATTTACTTGTTTTGGTTTGCATTTTGGGAGTTAGGGAGGGCTCCAGACCTTTCGGCCTCTACACGAAAGCCAAATTCAGCTTTCTAAAGTAGCAACTATTGTAGCTGCAGCTGTTGTGCATCACAGGCAAACCACAGCATTCTAGCCTAGCCATACAGTCCCATTGTAGTTTTTAGCCCTTACATTTTATATACAAATAAAACCACGAAAAATGGCAAAGGGAATCCACAAAAGACTGAGAACCACAAAAAGGATGCCCAAAAGAGATTATCACCCAGCTGCCCAGGAATAAGTCCACAGTATACGTTCTTGTTTAATACCAAAAACTTCAATGAAGCAACCAAGATTAAAGCAAACTTGGTCATTTCATTAAAGTTTTTGGTATTAAACACGAACGTATAGCGTAGATTTATTCCGGTGCAGTTGGGCGGCGATCTCTTTTGGGCATCCTTTTTATGTACAAATAACCCAGAGATGGACAAAACAGGGATATGTTGGGACATTTGCATGTTGTACCTATCCATGGGGAGAAAGGTGCTAAAGTGGGGATGAATTTGCAGTTACCCATCCAGTCATCAACATTACAATTGTCTTTAGTAAGATAAGTACTTTGCTTTATGTGAGTGAAAGGCTTTTTCATAGAAATGGAATTCTCTGCTATACATACCTCTTCTTCTAATATGTTCTGTTTATAGTGCAGAAGAAATTGAGATCTGTTCAGCAGGTGGTTATGCCAGCTCTGGACTTGCAAATGTGTGGTCTTTTGAGGCTGTGTATACAAAGCAGATGTCGCCTCTAGATAGACTGTATGATAATGAGAAGGAGAACAAGGCTTTGAGATGGTCTGCAGAGTTTTTATGATTTAAGCCCTTGATTTCCTTAGTGAGGCCATTTCAGTTGCAACAAGTGTTTAGACAAATACAGACCAAATGAGGCATTTTACTCAATGATCAGCCTAATGAGTAACAAGCACAAAGGAATGATTACAACCCCGAACTTCATACCTTTTGATACAAGCTTTGCGATGAAAAAGGACTTCTTTGTAATTAAGGACGGTTTGTTGTTGACATAAATTCTCAGATCCCAGACTATGGTATCAGTTTTCAGGTGGCATGTTGTCAGTGTTTTAACTCCAAATGGAGTCATGCTTGCAGAAGGATACAGTTAACATTTCTTGGCATTTAGTTTTAGTTCATGGTTTTGACACCAGATATTTGTTTGGGACATGCCCTATTGAAAGGTGCTGGTGTCCTCTGGAGAGTTTATGATAGCACGAAGTTTGCAGTAATCTGCAGACTTGGTCATCCATAAGCCCTTAACATTAGCTTTGAACTCTGAGATGTAAGTACCAAAGAGGAGTGCCCCAAGGACTAAAACCTGGGGTATGCCAGTTGTGACAGGCTTTTTGAAAGAGGTAGAGCCACCCACCCTTATTTCTTGGGTTCTATTTGTGAGTAATTTTGCTACCCAATGAGTTACATAGGGATTCTCCTTTAGTTCAGATAGTTTTTCTACAATGCCTGAGTGTGAGACAGTGTTAAACACCTTTATGAGATCTAGATATTTGGTATGCTCTCATCTTTTGGTACAGTTACTGTTTCAAATAAGTTGACCAAGTCAAATAGGCAGGATCTGCCCTTGACAGATCCGAATTGGCTTGGGTCAAGAGTCTGTAGGTTACCCATATCCGTATTTATTTTTTAATAGTGATCTTTTCTGTAGCATTATTTACTGGCTGAGCCATTTGCTCAAGCCTGTCAGGAATATTTTGATGCAAATTATTTATATTCTGCTGTACCAGAGCACTGATAGTAACTAGACATAGCTGGTCAGCACCACTTTCTTTAGGAAACACATTCTTGCTGTATCTCACCATAAATTAGCATATTGTAACTTCTAAGAAGGCAGCTTTATTTTAAGTAGCTATTAGTTTGTTTAGTTTATTACCTTTTTTGCCCCTCAGAAAAGCCGAAAAACAACATTTGTTATATGGGCAGTTTATGTCACAACGTATTTCATCAGGTTTGCATGCAATTTCTTTGTCATTCACAGCAGTAAAAGTCCTTTTCACTGTCATTAGACACTGTGACTTACCCAGCCATTAGTTGCACAAAATTTCACCAGAACTTTAGAAAAGAAATTTCAGGGGAGATAGCCTCTTATGTTTCAAGTCTGTAATATAACACCAACAAAGACTTTTCTCTTCCAAGCTACCTTTAACTGCCCTGAAGACTAATTTTTACTGCTTGAGCAAATTCCCATATAGACTCAAGCTAACTAGCTTTCTTTCTTGTAGGTGTTGACAGTTCCTCAGTATTAATAATTGACTGCTCAGGGATATTTGCTTATTGTTTACGGCTCTCTTACAGTTTGTCACTTCCCTTGCTATTTTTCAGTAGAACCAGTTTCAAACAGCATCTAGTAATATTCAGCGCTGCATAACGTTCCATCGTTTGTAAAAGATTTCTTCACACTGCATATCACTCTTTTGGTATTACTTCCCCAAAAGCTGGGCTTAAACATACAGCTCCCATATAAATAGAGTTCTCAACAAACTGTATTTGACAAAGGTATTTACCAGATTTCTAGAAGACAGTGATATTTACTTGTTTTAAATGCAGGACAGCCTACAAAACAAAAGAAACAACATCTGCCCCATGTATGCAGTATTTATTCATGGTTGCAACATGTCAGACTCTGAATCACCATCAACAACCTGTGAGCAAGTTAATCTTCACATTTAGGTTTCCTCCAACCAGTTCTAGTTGTGATTTAATAAAGATGTTTATTAAAATAAAAATAAAAAAAACACTTTTACAGTTCAGTTCTGATCAGACAGTGCAGTCACCATTCAGAGTTATCTTACTTATTTTCCCAGAAAGCCAGTGCAAAGAATTCCTCAATATATTTCTTTCACAAGTGTTTCTGAACACTCATACAGCCTTTGTGCACAGATTTGTTTGGAAACACATTCAGCAGTACTTGTCATTGTACAACAGTTTTTCATGCAGTTCCTTTTAAACTTATTTAATAATTTGACTCACGTTATTCGTAAATAAAATGTTCTGTTTCTGGCTTTTTGTAGTATCCCTTCAAAGCGCACTAACAATTGACTGTTATTTTCCCATAAAATACAGACTTTTTTGTTCAACTAAGATTTTAAGAATCTATGCTTTCACGGTTGATGGCCACTCCCATCCTAATTGGTAGATGTGAAAGGAGTGACTAGATGACGTGTTTCTGAGGTCTGAATCACTCCAGCCTAAACATACAATGAAAAAATAAATTAAAACAAAGTTTGTAAATGAACATATTATAGCATCATACCTGGAATAGCTGTTCTGTTCAGTCTTTGGCCTTTTTTTGTTTCTGTTAAATACATTAAATAATATGATGCCTCCTGAATTACTCAACTAAATTGCTAGGATTGATGACATTTCTGGTAGAGGGCATGCCCTCTATGTCCAGCAACTGTGCTGAGCACTTTTTTTATGTAGATACTTAAAAATAAATTACTACACTTGCTTCCGAAGTGTGTGGATGTAAAACGTAGAGTCCTTTGGGGAAGCTGAGTTTGAAAACATTACAGCAGATAAGGTGTACCTTTGAACATAATCATTATGTCTGGCTTGTGTTTCTGACTCTCTGTTTTGGATGTGGCAAAGAGATGAGTTAAGGACTCTTTTGAAGCTAGCTTTAACAGTCAGGTATACTGACTTCTAGTGCATTCTATGCTGGGTTACTGAACATAGTGGGGAAAAGCACATTTTATAGTTCGTAACACAACATTCTGTGTTGGGGACATAACCCAGAGTGCAGGCAGTCGATAATTTACTCAGGATACAGCTTATGTGAAATAAAAACTTTTTTTTCTTTTTCTGTTGCCCACTGAAGCCATTATTTTAGGGATCTTATGTTCTTCTTTTATGAGAAAATTAGCTCAAATCCACATATTTTAAGAGTATTCTGTATATGTGCATCCCCCTTCTCTGCTTTCACCTTACATTTCAAATGATTTTATCAACATTCATCACATTTTACTGGCTTTTTTGTTACATGGACAAACAAGTCTTTGTCCTCTTAGTTTGTAAAGTGGAGATGTTTCTAACTTAGTGAAGGTTTCTTTCACAGTAGTTACACCACACATTCTTGTACACTTCTGTGGCATAATTGTTCACAACACAGAAACAATATATTTTCTCTCCACGAGAGTTCCATAAAATCCTAGAAAACAATTCAATCCTGAAGTCCCTTTAGCTCAAGTCGGTTTTATTTTTTTAGAAGATTCTTATCTACTTAACTTTGGTTTGCTTTGTGATCTGCTTTTCACAGTTGATTCTCACCACTGTAGAGCTGCCTACTGTCTGGTTTTCTTTCTTTGAGACTGTGGCTTCTGGGACTGTCTTTCTGTAAACTTTGCGTAGGTTTTCTCCTTCAGGTGAGGAGTCTCCTTCAAAGGGAAAAAGGTGTGTGTGTGTGTGTGTGTGTGTGTGTGACAGGTTATATTTAAGTGATCTCTTGATTCAACAGGTCTGGCAGTAATACTTCATGATTTAACAAGGGGGGAAATTACTTTTCCACACAGGGCCATGTAGGTTTGGATAGTTTTTTTCCCTTAATAAATAAAATCATCACTTAAAAACTACATTTTGTGTTTACTTGGGTTATCTTTGTCTAATATTTGTCTAATATTTAAATTTGTTTGATAATCTGAAACATTTAAGTGTGACAAATATGCAGAAAGTAAGAAATCAGGAAGGGGGAAAATACTTTTTCATTGCACTGTGTGTGTG
>NC_056746.1:1309188358-1309278358 GCF_019279795.1 Protopterus annectens | reverse complement strand
CTGTTCTTTCGGATCTGTATCTTGAAGGAGATTTTAAGTTTGTTGAGAGCATAAAGAGAAGCATTCCAAAAATATGGCGCAGTGGTGCAGCGGTAGTGTTGTCACCTCACAGCAAGAGGGTCTCTGGATTGATTCTCAGCTGGAGTGCCTTCTGTGCGGAGTCTGCATGTCTTCCCTGCATTCATGTGAGTTTCCCCTGGGTGCTCCGGTTTCCTTCCACATTACTAAGACATGTTTCTGGAGCGCTTCTCCCCAGGCCTCCGGTGAAAATTGGTTTCGTTCCAAGTCAGACTTTCCTAGTAAACAAATGTTAAATAAAATAAAAAAGAAAAATATTGAACTGCTGTGTGAAGAAAAGCTGAAAAAATGAAACATTTTGACAGAAGAGCAGTGGATTACACATGCAATATTTTTTGTATGTGCTATGTTATGTATTTTTTTGAGAGATGACATGAATGAGTATAAAGGGGGTAGAACTCAAGATCAAGAACTGGAAGTAAAGGGGCTATAAACAACAGGCAAAAGTAAACAGATCCACATCAAGGAGAGGTATATTTTCAAGTATTGTATTTTGGGAGGCTGTAGATATCCTCAGTAGATTAGACTGCATGGGGTGTGTAAACGAGCAAGGGATAGATGGAAAATAGGAATTAAAAATGGTAAGGGAGTGACTGTAGAGTGCATCACTTGGACATAAGAGGAGAAACACTACTGTCCTGGGAGAATCCCTTTATAAGTGAATGGGGACAGTACAAACATGCTCATTGTCTAACTCAGACACATATGCATTTATAGTTGTACCTGTTGTGTAAGAATCATGTATTTTGTTAACTCACTGCAAAATAATTATGTTTGCATCATTTTTCCTTTTTTTCTAGTCAAAGTCAGGTACTTAGATCTCTCGGTTTCTATTCTGATAAGCTGTTTCCTGCTGTATCTGTATCACTGTAATCCCTCTTCTTGTTTCTGTCCTGTAGGGATAACTGCATGGATGTACAAGAGTATTTTTTGTGATAGGTGAACTAAATAACTTCTAATATGTCTGGGATGACAGAGAGCATGCTGTTACACAGAATGGCAAGAGAAAAAAGTGTTAATTTTTAACAAGACTACAAGTACATGAATATAATGAAAATAAATACAAGTGTGTGTGTTTTTTTTTTTTTGTTTTTTTTTTTGCTAGCTGTATAGATAATGTAAGTTATGAGATTATACTTATTGACTAAGAAAATGTAGTCTGTTCTAATGTTAACCTCAAAGCTGCGTTTTGCCTGGATTTCTTCTTTCTGTAGTTGCTATACATTTGTGTGACTACATACCGTGCTGGCTAGTTGGAAGACTTTACCTGTCTGTGTAAATAGTGAAAGGCAGTCTTGGTGGTCATGTGACAGGGAAGCAGGCTATTTCAGTGTGCTAGCTGGGCAGAGTCTTTGCAGCAACATGTCAGTACCTTGTGTGAGGCATGAAGCACTCGGCTGTGTCACATGTTGTGTCTTGTAAGGATAGTAACAGTGCTCCAGTTTTCCAGGGTTTTATTAATTGTTCATATTGGGGTGTGGCCTTCTCTCCACTGCCTGCATGTTGAGATCGTAGAGCATAGATAGTTGTTTTTCTTATAAGTGAGTTGTGTAATGCTCTTAATTCTCATTTATGGAGCTGGTCCTGATGTGTTGTTTAATTTGCTTTTGATGCTAAGCACAGCAGCTCAGAATCTTCATTTCATGTACTTTTAAAAATCCATTCATTTTGCAGTGTAATCCTGTAATGATTGATGCCATTGAGGTGTCTGCTGCCCGCAGAGCCCGGTACTTTTGGGGAAACTTACCAGGAATGAACAGGTAATACCCAAATATTCCTTAAAGAACATCTATAGTAAGAAATGTATAAAAGCATATATTTTTGTTCATATTTTTGTTATTCAGTACTCTTGTTCCTGCTGTGTTTATGTCTGTAAATGCTTAAAAAAAACACTTTTTTATTTAATCTACATGAAAATGGCATGATGAGACTAGACATACTGCAATAATTTTGTTTACTATTATTATTATTTTTTTTTATCAAGGCTTCTCATTCCCACAGTATAGTCTGTGTGCACAGAATGGTATTTACTTCGACCTATCCCTTCTCCTTCAGGCACTTCTTTCCATCATCTTAGAGTAGAAATATCTAAAGTAGTAGTACTTTATGAGTGTCTCTTGTGATAGTGTCAGATGATTTGGTAACTTTCTTTGATTTTCTCATTTGCAAGCCTCTAGCTGTTTTTTTATGGATCTCTTTTCTTGTTTCTTCAAGAAAAAAAAGAGTATTTGCTTACTTTTGTTAAGACCTACAGACAGCAAGTCAGAGGTTTCCCTCATCCAGTAAGTGAGTGGTGAGCCTTTAGATGTAGTAAATGCTGTAATATACTTCCAAATATAATGATGTGGGAAAGCCAAACTAGTGTGTTGAAACTGCAGTATCATCTACAACCAGGAAATGGGGAAAAGCATAGTCCAAATATATATTTTTTCTGTGTGGCAGACTAAGGACAGGATTATAGAAAAGGAAATTTAATTTCAGATTAGATCAATTTAACATTTATATATCACGTCCTTTAAAGTATTCACACTTAAAGAGCTGAGCTTACTGCATTCAGTTCTGAACTTGCAATGCTATTTATTTATTTAATTTATTTATTTATTTTACATTTGTTTACCGGGGAAAAAAGTCCCTTTTCAGCAGAGGCCTGGGGAAATAAGCCCTACAAGATACATTTAATAGACATCAATTGTGTATACACATTAATACAGACAATGTAAAGTACCTACAATACAGTAGAAATTATTGGCATTTTCAAAATAAATACATGCAAGACAAACAGTATAAGAGATGTACATGAAGTAAAAGGTTACAACTGAATGTACAGTGCAATAGATTTTTACAAAAATCAGGTGTGTGAACCTTGATCTGTAGCTAGGATAGTTGAAAGTAATACCTTCTTAGTTTAGCATTTGCATTGTCGTGAATACTAGGTAGTTTATTGTCCTAGAGGACAGCTTAACCTGGTGTATTGGGTGTCCATAACGATGTACTGGCTGTGTGTGTTTTTAGCAGTTTTTTGAAGTTGGATATGCTAGTAGTTGAGGTTATTGTGGTAAGAAGAGCATCCCAGATTTTGGGCAGAATGTGTGTAGCACTATTGTTAAATGTACCTTAACTGTGATACTGAATTTGCATTATTAATTCTTGTAATTAAGCAACCTCTATGTGAGAAAACTATTTCAGTTGAATAAATAGGGCAAAAAGCTGCTTCACTTGGTTAACTTAAAGGATTTTCTTATATTTAAATTTAACTGTTACTTGGAGCTCCAGGCATTTGCTGCCCAGCCTGCCAACACACATACATTTTTCACCTTTTTAACTGACTTGCAGAGTGTGTGAATCAGTTAATTTGTTTTCAATTTGTCTGAAACTATAAGCCAGCAGAAAAAGCTGTTATCAGTGAAACTAATAAATCCATCATTCTGTATTTACTTGCCTAAGTAATGACTCAGAAAATCTTTAATAAGAATAAAAAATAAAAAGTTGGTAAAGGGGCAGGCCAAATCTCAGACCCCAAAACTGGTTTATATAATTTGTCCATGGTACAACAATCTTGTTTTTGGCATATTTACTTAGAGGGTATGAGTATGCAGGTCCTTACTCATTCCCTGGTCTGGCAGTTGGTGGAGGGCTCTGAACATTAACACATTGTGGTTTTCAGTAATTCATTGTACTCTGGATTTTCAAAGAATTCTGTAAGTAAAAGAATGTATTTTAAATTAAACTGTATTGCATGGCATTACATTTCCCTAGTCATTCCGAATGTAAGTTGTGGTACGCAGATGTTCTAAAAAAGCATCTTGGTAAGCACAACTTTTTTCCCTTTTGCATTCTTCTGTTTCACAACCAGTGTGCCTAACTGTATTTATTATTTTTGGTCTCCTAGTGAACAGGTAGGCATCTGAATTTGTGGCACATTAGGTCGAAGAGCAGCAGTTGTGCCACTTTGGGGGGATGAGTATGTCTGAAACCTACACTGTTAAACTGTTGTTTAACACTCATAAAACTTTTTCGATGATAGGATGTTTAGTTCCACTCTGACATCTTGAGCCCCTGTCCCCTCGCAAAATGTCCTCATACTGACCCTCACAAAACTGTTACCTCAAGTACATAGACCATCAGGTCACCAAAATTTGAAGCGATAATCATTTCTTGCAAAAAAAGAAAAGTAAGCAAAGTTTTTTGTTTTTTTCCCTAAGGACAAGTACGTGCTCCCCTTTATGGGAATCTTCACCTTCCCACAGTGTCAGACTTTATTATTCCCATTTGGGGATGTCATCTCTGAGAGAGAGATAGAGAGTTAAAGAGAGAGAGAGAGAGAGTATTAAAAAAAATGAAGACCGATGCTTGCTATATGTCTGGGATACTGCAGTCTCTGAGTAAGACTAATGCATCACAATTAGTCTAAACATGTTAAGAACAATTAAGACAACCCTGAGCATCTCAGCTTGAGCAAACACACAACAAGCAATTCAGTTTGAGTACTTGAAGTGAAACAGGCTGTATCTTTTTTCAAGATGCAGAATTTATTACTTGTAGCTATATGTATTTTGATTGCATGTGCTTCAATTGTTGCTTTTATTCTGATGAAGTCCTATTTCACTTTTACAGTGAAAATGCTAAACTAGTTAGTAGAGTCTTTCTTTACTTTTTGGTGTTTTTTGTTTTGTTTTGTATTTTTTGTTCAGTGATTTAACACACCTACTACATTATTTGAGTACTTCACCCTCTTTACCGCTTTACTAATGCTTGCTAACACTAACCTTAACTCAAACCCGAATGTTTACCTTAGGAAAATCCTTTCTGTTACACTAGCACTACACAATACTGCTTTGACATGTACAGCACACATATAGTGTGCTCCCATACACGCACATGCATACACACACGCTATCCCCTTAACTAACCCTTACGCTAATCCTAACACACACACACATACACTCCTAAAAACTCTCCCCTTATCCTAACATTAACTTCAAAACTCACACACATGCACCCACACACACAATCTATCCACTTACTGAAGTCTAACTGTAACTTGCAAACACTCTCACACGCCCCCCCCCCCATCCCTAATAATAACCCTTGTGATGCTCCTGTACTGGCCCAGTAATCAAGGACCCTCAGTCCTCACCACTAACACCAGTGAGGGACATGCACATTGGGAGGATGACAAGTACACACAGAGTAAAATACATTTTCCCTTAAGAACACACAGAGATCACAGCCAGTCTTGGTCTGTTTTTTCCCTCTCTCTCCAGATCCCCAATAAGACTCCCCACTGGCACAGCTATGGGGGTTCAGATCTCAGCCGAGTGGTCAAGCCAAAACCTCCAGCACCCTCTCCGTCAAACCAGTGCTTCTTGTCCCTGCCCAAGTAGCTGACACTCACACACTTTGAGGTTTGATTTATATACAAACACACAGACACTCCTGGGGAAGGCTGGCACAGGTTCTCTAGCTGTGCCTCCTTCTGCCCATACCATACCTGACACCAACCAGCCTTATCAGCTACTATAAAGGCCCTTTCCAAAGGGTGCCCATTTTTACTGTGTAATGTGACTGTTATCCAAATAAGTGTGACAAGAACTTTTAAGGCTATTTAGGAGTGGCCTGTACAGTATCACCAAGTACATATACAAGTACTCTCAGAGCTTAAATATCTCTAAACATAACCAGTCACAGTTAAAAGGTTTAAATATATTTAATAGTAAATAATAAAAGCACAAGATAATATTCATTAAATCAACATAGTGACAATAGAGTTCAGAATCACAGGAGATACTTTAAAACAACATTCCAGGGCAGTCTCACATAAATACAGAAAACATCTAGACTAATCTTACTATATTCCTATCTGTCTCTAAGAGAGATACTATGATCTAAGTTTTACTTAGAGACTCAGGCAAATATAGAAGAGAAGTGCTGAAGAGCTGTTTACAGGTCCAGAACAAAATACTAAATGAACAGACTTTCTCTCTGAGATAGTTCTTTAAATTACTAACAACCATTTCTGCTGAATCATCTTAAATTACATTATTCTTGTCACCTCTGCCTTAGTTCCCAGGCTAGCAGGAACTTAAAATTTAACATGTCTCTGTTAAAAATACTTACCTCTCAGAAGTTGACACTTCTCCCTTAGAAGCTTGCCTGAAACTGGAAGTCGTAAAACAATGACCTTCGAAACTTGTAATTACCTTTGCTTCCAGACAGTAGGAAAGCCTACAACTTTAGACATTGTGTCTGCTTTGAGCTGACACAGAGATAAGAGAGTCATAAACAAGTTCTACATATTTTCTTAGAGTTTGCAATTTAACTCAGTATATTCCAGCCCTTACCATCAACACATGCATTTGCATAGGCATGTAGTTTATACACATTTCTGCTCTTTTCCAGCAGGGTTCACTGTGGGTACAACCTTGAAGATCAGTGCAAAACATATAGTTTTCCTACATTTCTAAGGCAAGCATACAAATCATATTACTGTTCACAAATGACATAGAATTATTTACAAAATTCTGTCTAGCTTGGCTGGCAGCCTTCACAGCCCTCTTACCTGATTCAGAAGCACAGCCCTTTAGTAAAGTGGCCATTCATTGAAAAGACCATTTGTTAAAACCTCCACCCTTTCCAATCAATGAGAGGGGACCCACACCTATACTCTCAGACAAATAATGTGCTCACGTATACACACACACACACACACACACACACACACACACACACACACAAACACTGCATGGTAGTTCCACCAGTATAAAGCCTGGGAAAGGCAAAATACTGGCATACGCTAGCCATTTTAGGTGAGCCAGGGTCACGTGAAACATGAATGCTATATTTGCTGAATAAGCAGCATTATTAAACAAGGGAAAATGGCATGTTAGTTTGGAAATAAGGACTGGTCCCTTTAAGAATTATCTGCTGCAAGGTAAGTGTATGACTTAAAGTAAATGATTGTTGGTCTAAGACTTTATCTTACTTCTGATCAAGAAGACGGAGTTGTATTTGGGATTATCAGCAGATGCACTTATTTGCTTATAGCACCTGTTTTGAGCATTGCCGTCTGTGTGGCTGAAATGTTTATTTTTATTTCACTTGTTACTGACTTACATAATGTTGATCTATGTCAAAGTCAGCCTTATTTTTCTATTGAGCATTAAATGTACAATGTTTTCTACTGAACTGTGAGGTATGTACAGTTTAAATATCACTACACACACACACACACACACACACACACACACACACACACACACACACACACACACACACACACACACACACACACACACACACACACACACATATATATATATATATATATATATATATATATATATATATATAGACTGGGCGGCACAGTGATGAAGCGGTTAATGCTGTCACTTCACAGCAAGAGGTTCTCCGGTTCGATTCTCAACTGGGGTGCCTTCTGTGTGGAGTTTGCATGTTCTCCCTATGTTTGTGTGAGTTTCCTCTGGGTACACCGGTTTCCTCCCACATTCTAAAGACATGCTTCTAGAGCATTTCTCCCCGGGCCTCCGCTGAAAACAGGATCTGTGGAACCTAGTCAGACTTTCCCGGCCAACAAATGTTAAATAAATAAATAAAACATACACATATACACACATACACACACACATGTACACATATATATATATATATATATATATATATATATATATCTAGAGAGAGGTCAATGTCAGATGATCGAGTTTTCAGAAACCCGAAATTCATATGGTGGAGAGACCATAAGATTGAATTTCCAAACACAAAAATGTACCTTTGCACCCACGTCCCTTACACATTATATATACCAACTCTGAGATTGCACTATAGTGAGGAAAAGGGTAATTCCGGATCCTCACTGTTCCGCAGTCTCCATTCAAAAGCTTTGAGTGTTCAAAAACTCAATTATATGGTCTCGACCATATGAATTTTAAGTTTCTGAAAGCTCGATCAACTGATAGTGACCCACACATATATGTATATGCACACACACACACACACACACACACACACACACACACACACACACACACACGCATGTATGTATATATATATATATAGATACATACATACACACACACACATATATATATATATATATATATATATATATATATATATATATATATATATATATATATATATATATATATATATATATGTCTACCTGAAAACACCGACACGCCAAAACACCGACGACGAGAACACTGAGACCGGAAGATCGACAACTGAGATGACCGACAGTTTAAAAGCACGAAACTTCACATGCCCGACAAACCACAATCCCCACAATCAACAAAACAAAACAAATACCTTTTCCGAAAAACACACACACAACACAAGCACACAAAAAACCTTACAAACCTACACTAAACCTTACATACACAACTATCTATGCACTAACCTTAACCCAAACCCTAACCCTACGTTCCGTCACTATCGCACACTCACCTAACCCGCGCCCTAACCTTAACTGACTTAACCCGCCCCTAACCTTAAAGTCTGTCACTATCGCACACTTACCTTAACATGTCGGTGATCTCAGCGTCGGGCTTTTAAACTGTCGGTCATCTCAGTTGTCGATCTTCTGGTCTCGGTGTTCTCGTCGTCTGCGTTTTGGCGTGTCGATGTTTTCAAGTAGACTCATATATATATATATATATATATATATATATATATATATATATATATATATATATAGTTTACCTTTAAAATGTCCCAACACACATGTGCAACTGTGGTTTACTATCAAATACTTGAAATTCAGATGTACAAACGTTGAAAACGTGGATGCATAAGATCGACATCATGCATATTAAGTAGGTTAAAAGATCGACACAGAAATTCAATATTTCCATGTCGATGTTAATGTCGACTTTTCTTTTCTATTTACTTGCTGAAGTGCTGCAAACTGTGAACCGATAGTCCTAAGCTGTGCAAAGCATTACAGTATACATTTTAAAGTGCATTACAGAAACACCATAATAATCCCACGTGATAGTGACATATCCCTGTAGTCTCCTTGAAATACAACCTGGGACACAGCAATAGTAGTATACTCCCAACACATCCCTCACAAATCTTGTTGCATTTCCATCAAAAGTTGCCCGGACATATAGTGTAGTTTAACTAATGACACATTTGACACAGATGAATTTCTGGAATTACATGTATACGATGTACATAAACATCCTAAAAGCCGTAATGTTTAGTGACAAGATCCACAACACCTTTAGGGGCAAAATCACTTCTCTTTTGGAGCATTAAATAGAAGGCAAACATTTGCAAGTTAAATTACCTGAATATGTGTATTCTTCTCTCCTACTTTATAAAACTCGAGAGAGTTACAGAGCATTTCACAGCCTAATGTATTTTCCATTACTTTTAATGTCATTTCAGTAGTCAGTGTGCCATGAAAGGTCTTGCAGTGTACTTTCTTTTGTGTTAGGCACTGTGAATCAGCCTTAATTTATAACATAATCAGATGATTTCTTAAGTTTTCTTGAAATCATCATCTTTCATCTGAAACTTTTAGACTATAATTGAATTAATTATGACTTATGAATGAGGATTTTCTTCTCCTTGCTCTTGGCTTGTTAATTAGGTTTTACATTTCAAACAGTTTCCACAGTTTTCATACTAACAGCTTAAACTCACTTTGCAGCAATGATTTGTGACTCTAGTTTTAGGATAACCTCAGCTAATAAAGTATTAATACATCTTTTCATACATTACAGTAAGACTATTTGCTGTTATTTTTCAAACCTTGACTTACTTTACAGACCTGTTATTCACTAAGCTCTTTTGCAGTCTCTGTATATACCTTATTTTGCCATTTCTATTAGAGAGTTTGTAGCCAACATAAACCGGCTTGAGTTTCTATATTTTTTCTATCAACATGGAAGATATTTTGTCTTCTTTTGATTTACTTTAGAAAGGGCATTTTATTTTGCTTAGAATGGATGCTACCTTATGTTTTATTGTGAAAACTCTGGTCTCTGTATGCTCACAGATGAACTTCTTTGTTTCCTTCACAATGAAAAGCGACATTCAACAGCAACGACATACATTTGTTCGACAGTCGTATGGCCAACTGCGGATCTCATACTCCTTATGACTGTCGAGTAATGTAAGTTAGTTAACATGAATTTCGATATTATGAATGTCAAACACATGGCTGTTGGATATGTTACTTTCGATATTTTGATAGTAAACCGTGCGACTGTTTGTGTACTCGACTCATAATGTCAGAAACTGTAGCATTGAATCTTTAAAAGAGGGAATCTGCTACCCAAAGAAAGTCGACACTCCGGGAATGTTGTCTTTGTTAGACACACCCGTCATTTCCAGATGTCTCCTAAGACCATTATGCGGGGAGGGCAAGCCCCCCTGCACCCCCACACCCCCTGCTAATTTTATAGACTAACTCCTAGATCACACTACAGTGAGGGAAGGGGTACATGTCCCAATCCCCACTGTAGTGCGATCTCCACTCGGAATGCCAAATTCACATGAGCGAATGCACACGGTCATTCGCTCTTTTGTGCTCGACAATTTATAGTTCGCTAATATGAACTTTTGCAAGCAGCCTTTCACACATCTGACCATCACAGATGTGCACCTCAACATTTTAAAGGTAAACCATATATATATATATATATATATATATATATATATATATTGATAATAAATCTTGATAATAAGTCTTGTTCAAGACTTGATAAGTCTTGATAACAAATAAGATGAAAGCGCTAAAGTACTACAAGAGTTGTTGGTGTGATTTACTATTTTTTTGAATGCTGTTACTGTCACGAAGTTAATTTCTTATATATATATATATATATATATATATATATATATATATATATATATATATATATGTGTGTGTGTTAACAGAACCAAAGTTCTTCTGGAAATAAATCCAAATCAGCCAGTCTATACCACAGAAAAATGAATATCTGTGAAATCAGGGCCAGTCCTTTTTATCATACTATTGCTATCCACCACTTTTCTGGTCTATTCTGATCCTCCCCCTCCCCACAAGAACAAATGCAGCCTAATCAGGGCCAGCCCTTTTCTTTATAACCTATAAACCTACTGATAGTCTTCCTTCATCTGTTGCCCGCTACGCTCCTCTCCCTTCCCCCAATTTCCACCCACCCCCAGTGGTCCTACCTTTATTACAAACAGTAACCCCTCCCACCCTTCTACCTATAACATCACCACACCTATGCTTCCTCCTACCACTTCTCACTACTACACCTCCTACTCAGCTAATGTGTACAAGCACACCATACTTATTCTCACTGCATGCACACTCCTTGCATACATCACATCTTACCAAACCTCCACAGTTCCTGCACTCAACCACTACCACTGTACCACCACACACACCACCACTCATATCCCACCTCTACTCTACTACTCTGTCATCAGTTCAACAACCTTCCCAATACACCCTCTATATAGACTACAGACCACAATACCTAAACTAAAAACAACCTCACAACCTAACATAACCCTACCACCATACCTATTGCCCACAGAACACAATCAAAAAACTTCCCTTATAAGCAAGCATATACAGAAATTGATAAAACTAATAATCTCATCCATATCCAACCTAGCACTCAGTGGAGACATCCATCCTAATCCTGGCCCCTCTATCTTTAACCCCTCCCCTAATAATCAGACTACAAACCACATCTCCCAAATCACAGCCAATAGAAAGCCAACCGACCTCCTTCTGATAAGCCTAAATATTAGAAGTATATGCAACAAGGTGCATGAATTCCATGCCAACATATACTTCTACTCCCCTGATGTAGTGATCCTTACAGAAACATGGTTAAAACCACGCATTACTAATGAGCAAATCCTCCCTACTGGTTACACTGTACTAAGAGTAGACCCAGTAAACAAAAAAGGAGGTGGTATAGCTATAATATTTAAGCAGCATCTAGACATCCAGATCTTAAAGTTAGCAGCTCCCCAAATAGGTAAGGAAGAAATAATATATACCAACCTTAAAATAAACCAAAAATAAAACCCTAAACATAATAGGTTGCTACTTCCCACCTGGCCACAACATCCCTCCACTTGAAAACCTCCTCAGCTGGACTACCCACCACCTACCCCAAGAAACTTTAATTCTAGAAGACTTCAACACTGACTGGCAATCCTGCTCTAGCAACCACCCAACCCATCATGTAAATCTTCATGGTTTCACCCAACTAGTCCAGTCACCTACTAGGATAAATAACTCCAACAAACATACTACCCTTGATTGGATACTAGTCGATAAGAGCCCCCAGTTATATATAGCAGGCTGCTTATCTGACAGCTTCAGTGATCACTCCCCAACCTTCTTACTAAGAAAACAGCTTTATAAAGCGAAACCCATCATCTATCGTCAAATACGCAAACAACTAACTTCAGCCCTCTCTCATTCAGCTCATCCCTAAAAGACTGTAACTGGCAGCCTCTAAAATACCTCAAACTAGATGATGCAGTTGACTACTTTAATAAAACATTCCTAAGCATCCTTAATTACCACGCCCCCATAAGACATTCCCGAACTAGAGCCTAACAATCCCCATGGCTACAAAAAAACACGAAGTCTGAAATGAAAAACGGGGATATAGCGTGGGACAACTGGTGCAAAACCAAAACCCCCTCTACTAGGCAAAAATTCCTAGAACTACGCAATAGAACCAAAAAGCTTATAAAACAGGACAAAATCCAATACTACCAGTCTGCCCTTACCTCCTCCCAACATAACTCCAAACAATTCTGGTCCTCAATAAACTCCATCCTCCACCCAGGTAAAGTAAGTACACCCACTCCTAACTTAACTCACTCCTCCGAAAATATTGGTACCTCTTTCAACAATCACTTCACACAAACCGTACTATCACTAGCTAGACAACACAACCCCCCCCCCCCCATAAACCCACATCATCAACTAGAACTAACAATCTCCCAACTAGCTCCTCTTTCTCTCCTGTTCTTACCTCCAAAATAAAATGACTACTAATTAAACTTAAAACCACCAGATTAGCAGCAGACAATCTCCCAGGTGAATACATTCAACTTGCAGCTGATGCTCTAGCCTACCCCGTATCACTCTTGATTAACAGATCGCTGTCAGAAAGTTATATTCCTACACTATGGCAAGTCTCACACATAATTCCCCTACACAAAGGAGGCCCCATCCACAGATCTAACCAGTTACTGCCCTGTAGCTTTTCTCTCGCCACTCTCCAAGATACTAGGGAGATGCATTCATTCTCAAGTCTCAGATCACCTCCTTGCTAACAACCTCCTCTCCAACACACAACACGGTTTCCAACCCAACCATAGCACCACCACCGTCTTACTCTTTTTCTCTAACACTATCCTACAAAATAAAAATGCAGGTTATCTCTCCTCAGCTACCTTCCTAGACCTCTCTAAAGCTTTCGACATGGTCCCACACAAACAACTCATCTCTCTTCTCAGTAACATATCCTTCTCTCAACCAGTGATCAACTGGTTTCAGGGTTACCTATCTGACTGCCAACAAGCAGTTGTTTGGCAGGACAACCAATCCCCCCAACTACCAGTCTCCATAGGAGTTCCCCAAGGGTCTATCCTGGGACCCCTACTCTTCTCTATTTTCACCAATAATCTAACCTCAGCTACAACACATGGCACACTCATACAATATGCAGATGACTCAGCCATCATCTGCACAGTCCACTCCCTACCAGAACTGCAAAAAGTCACACAGGAAGCATTTTCTTCTATTGAAACTTGGTTATCCAATGCCCAACTAATACTCAACCCAAACAAAACAAAATTACTAATCTTCCAACCCACCAAACTTACCCTAGACAGCTCTCACTTTAACATCACAGCAAAAGACAACACCACCATCCATCCTACAAAACACACCAAATTACTAGGAATAGAAATAGGCAATAAACTGAACTTTGACATTCACATTTCCATGACAATTAAAAAAGTGCACAAAAAATTAGGAGCATTATATAGAAATCAGCAACTACTTACCAAAGCAGCTAAAATTTCGGTAGCAAATTCTCATCTTATCTCTACCCTACTCTACGCCTCTCCAATATTTACTAACCTTAGACAATGCGATCTAAATAAGCTCGAAACCTGCTACAACAAAATCGCCAAATTCACCACAGAAGCTTCCTACTGTACTCACCACTGTCTCTCACTAGCAGAACTGGGCTGGCTAGAGCTCCCCCACCTCCTTCAGTGGTTCCAACTCACACTCGCCCACAAACTAATAAACCAACCACTAAAAGTCCCATCCCCTCAGAATCTACTCCAACCCTACATAACCACGAGACCACTAAGATCCAGCCACAAAAACCTCCTACAGGTCACAAGAGCCATTAGCTCTGCTGGAGAAGCATTATTCTCCTGCACTATAGCCAAACTTTGGAACTCCCTCCCATCCTCAATTACCTCTGTAACTTCTTGCACCCACTTTAAATCCTTACCAAAAATCACACTTCAAAACTTGCCAGATATGCCCTTGCAGCCCCCCCTCTAATACCATCCACTCCCCCCACCCACTACCTCTCTCAGCCCCCTATCAACAACCTACTCTTAGCAAGCTTGGCTACTCATGTTCCCAGCTACCTACCACATAATACTAACTTCTTGTAGCAGCAACTGCTAATGGCTGTTATGTACCTCAGAAACAGATTGTATCAATTGTTTACTGATGAATCTCAACTACATTTGTAACCATGTTTAGTATATGTCACCATATTTTAAAATTGTACTATGTTTTACAGCTGTTTTACATCTGTTTTCTTCTTGTCTTGCGTCCTTAACTGGACTAATGTCTATATTTAAATGCTATGTTTTTAACTGTATAATACAAATAATACTTAATGTGGAGCTTTTCTCCCTGGGCCTCCGCTGAAAACGGACCTGTGTCCAGTCGGACTCTCCCTGTCAACAAATGTAAATAAATAAATAAAATAATAATATATAGTATATTTAAGCTCTTGCTTGGTGTGTTTTTTTTATTCTGAAGAAGTCTTGGTATTAACCAAGACGAAAGCGCTAAATAAATTTGTTTTTCTGTGGTGTAGACTGGCTGATTCGGATTTATTTCCTTAAGAACTTTGGTTATGTGGACAGTGCTTGTTCTGTTGTGTTTTCTGAAGTTCATGATGCAAGGGTGAGATATTCTGCCTTTGTGACTGCATATATCTGTGTGTGTGTGTGTGTGTGTGTGTGTGTGTGTGTGTGTGTGTGTGTGTGTGTGTGTGTGTGTGTGTGTATATATATATATATATATATATATATATATGTGTGTGTGTGTGTGTGTGTGTGTGTGTGTATATATATATATATATATATATATATATATGTGTGTGTGTGTGTGTGTGTGTGTGTGTGTGCAGTGAGGTAATGAAGGCTAGGATCAGAGTGTAGTTTCTAGACACAATAAGGAATACAGTAGGCTGTATTACTTTCTCTGATTCATACAAAATAGATAATTCTTTTACAGATTTTTCATAGTTTGTAGCTAACAGTACTACAGACTCCAGCCAGTGAAGTCTTTCCTAATAGAGGAAGTTCATTGTTGAGAACTGTTTTTCAGACTAAAACAGGAAGAAAGAACAGCTGAACAATGTGGTCATTATGTAAATGTTATCCTGTTTCTCAGCTGACTTCGAGCTCGAGATTCTTCCAAGTCTGAGCAGTCTTTAAAGTAGTGACATTGCATTTATTTCAGAACACTGTGATGAAATTCTGACATACGAATAATCATGGTTCTTAAACAGTAAAGAAGTGTCTTGAACTGATATGTTCTTTTTGGACAAATACCTACCTGTGGCTAGCTCAGGGTATGAATTCAGTTTTATTGCACAGGAGATGTACTAATCTAATTCTTGAACTTATTTTGATTGTCCTCCTGATAGCTCATATTTGCCTTCCCAACTGTGGTTGAACTTGCATTGTTTTTGGTAAATGAATATTGTGAACAATGAAAAAGAATGAAAATTCAATCGTAGTCACTTAGACAGCTGGCGTGTCTCTTATACTTTCTCATATTGCTGCTTACCTCTCTCTCTTTTTTATTTTGGTCTTGCCTTGCACTGGTTCCTGGGTAGGTTGGAGTGACAAGTCCTAGTGTCAGTGCATGTTCACTGTAGCCCCATCATTGCTCTTTATGCATTTAGTCCAGAGGGGTCACTAGAGGTGTCCAACTTTTTTGACTTGGGGGCCACTTACCATACAGTTCATTGGCCAGTTATCATACTTGAAAAGGTTTGGGGGGGGGCACATTACCATGTACAATATGTATCTGTCCATTCAAAACAGTTTGTTATAGGTCATACTGAAGGCCAGATAAAATGCCTCGGTGGGCCGGATTGTTGGACACCCCTGATGTCCATCATCCAGACCTGTCACATGGCAGTGGAAATTAGAAGAGTCCTGACAATGTTCTACTTAGCTTCTTCCTGTTTATTGCTCCCACGTCACACCCACCCATCTGCAGTAGGACTTATTCCATTTGTGGTGAACAGTGGTTACAGAAAGGGTCAGAGAAACTGAAAATATATATATATATTTTTTCTATTTTGCCATTCCCGGCTCCACTAAGTCTCCTCTTCAGTTTTTCCCTTGAAAGTAGTCTAACTCTCAACCTAAGCACACGAAAAGCATCTTACAGCCCAGCACTTGCTCAGACCTAATAGCAAGCACTAATATTCCCTGACACTGATTGCCCAGCAGGGCAACGCTCTTTATTCACCCCTCACCAATCAAGTGACTAAGCAGCTCACCCTACTATTCAGACATGACCAAAGGGTAACTTCATGGGGAACTCTCCAGTCCAGCTGGTGAATCTGGGTATCCTGAGGCAATGTTACAACTGCTTCATGTACACAGGCAACCCTCTCCTCCTACCACAAAACACTAGCATATGCGAGAGATGCAATTATACACCCAAACTGGAAGCTAAGCTGTCTCCACCCAAGACTGGAACAGTCAGTCGAGGAGAAGGTTAACACTTGCACCACACCTCCAGCCGCACACCGACATACGAAAACAGCACTGGCAAAAAATACACATAAATGCACAAAATCATACTCGGAGGCTCTAAATAAAAACCTGCAAAAGCATCACAGACCTCCAAAGCAGACAGCCAACCAACCTGCACTTCCCATCACAAACCAGACAACACATAAAACACAAAATCAGTGTGCCGCACAATCACAGCCCTTAAGGTGAAATAACATACCTAACACACTAGTAATAGGTGACTCTATAGTCAGGCACACTGACATCCCACTCACTAGGCTGGACAAGCAGAAGGTTACTGTTAGCTGCCTGTCGGGAGCCAGAATCCGCCATATAACACAAGCACTCAAGTCACTCCAGAACGAGTACAAATATGACTCTTTCATTGTTCATGTTGGTGTGAATGACCTCAGACGTACCTCTCTGGACTACATGAAAAGAGACATGGAAGAGCTCTCTGATCATGCAGCCCAGGCTGTTATGACCCTGACTCTGAGTAGCATTCTGCCCTCACCAAGAATGATACCTCAGTATAAAGAAAAAAATGATCAATTTCAACAGTTGGCAGGGGATCCAGTGTCTGTCAGCCTGGGACGACATGCTTGACAAGCCGCATTGCTTCGCAAGAGACGGCTTGTACCTGTCACCCCTAGGCTTTCGAATACTGGCCAAGGCTCTTGCTGCCTCCATAGTGCCTTTTTTAGGCAAGGCTCAAAAGTCAAACCCACCTCCGTAAACAGCACAATTAACAAAAACCTGAGGGTTATGCTACTCAACGTCAGGAGTTTAAATCTCAAAATGCACGTGCTGAAAGCACTCCTCAGTATGGAGAACGTTGACATCTGTGCAATAACTGAAAACTGGTTCAAGGCTCCAGAGAGCACCCCAGCACTACCGGGCTACAACTCATACCACACGTTTCGGCCACAGAACATGGATCGAAACACAAAAGGAGAGGGTGTATCCATATTCATCAAGGATACCTACACCTCCAGGTTAGTGGCGCAGCATGATACCTCTGAGATCATCCATGTGCAACTAACATTGGGCAAATCTGCAATGCAAATTGTGGCCTGCTACAGATCACCCTCCATGACCCAGGACCACCACTCCACCTTTCAGGAGACACTGGAAAAAATGAAGGTCCTTCCGAACACCCTGATATTGGGCGATTTCAATTACCCTACCATTCACTGGGAAAACTACTCGAGTACAAATTCCCAGGCCCAGCGCTTCCTGGAATTCATCAACTCAAATGCCCTGGATCAGCTGGTAAACTTCCCTACCAGAGGTGAAAACATATTGGACCTGGTCATCACCAACATGGGCGACAGGTGTTCCACACCGGAGGTAATCCCGTCACTGGTTAGATCAGACCATAAACTAATCACTCTGGATGTCCACACCCCACCACCACCCCCAACTAAGGAAACCACAGTAAAAAGCTTTTCTAAAGCAAACTTCACCTTACTTAAGACAGAGGTGATAAGTTTCACAGCCCCCACGCTAAAGGATAATGCTGCTCAAGATGCCTTTACAAATGCACTCTATGAGCACGTACAAGGATGCATGGATCGTGCCATCCCTAGCAAAACCAAGACTCACTCCTCAAAGAGAAGGAAACCAGTTTGGTGGACCCTGCAATAAACAGGCTATACAATAGAAGGAGGAAACTAGTTCAGAAAAAAAGCAAATCCCAAGAAGGAAAGACATCTCTGATCAGTATCAGTAAGAAACTAAGGTCGCTCATGAAATCATCCAAGGCAAACTTCGAAAGAATAATAGCCAAGGATTCAAAAGATAACCACAAAGCCTTCTTTAGCTAAGTGTCAACTCTCAGATGTGCATTGAACTAGTGCAAAATAGCACAAAATATACTGAACCTACTGATATTGCCAACATCCTGGCAGATAGATTCAGTGCAAACTTCACCCCCCCTCTCACCCCGAAAAGGGCCCACAACAATACCAGAAAAGTGTAGTGTCCCAAAAATCACAAATGCACAGGTGAAAACAGCCCTTTCAAAAGCCAAAAACACAGTGTCAATGGGACCAGATGGTGTCCCAGGCTGCATCTTGCACGAACTACAGAACGAACTAACCCCCCTCCCCACCTAAACACGCTGTTCAACCTCAGCCTCTCCACAGACTACATGCCCATAGAATGGCGCACAGCAACGGTTATTCCTCTCCACAAAGGAGGGGTCACAACTGACCCTGGTAACTATCACCCCATAAGCCTGACTAGCCTGGTCAGCAAGGCTATGGAGCGCATCATTATGGAACTCATTAACAAAGACATTGGGAACCTCCAAACACTTGACCCGACCCAGTTCAGCTTTGTTAAGGGCAGATCATGCCTACCAAACCTGGTTAACTTCTTCGAGACAGTCACCAAGGCCATAGACGAGGGAAAGGTGGTTCACACAGCCTACCTTGACCTTGCCAAGGCTTTCAACACCATTCCACACTCAGATATTACAGAAAAACTCACCAGCCTGAACGTAAACCCCTGTGTTACGAGATGGGTTGCCAACTGTCTTACAGACAAAACTCACACAGTAAGAATAGCGGGTTCCAGGTCCGACTCTAAACCAGTCACAAGTGGTGTCCCGCAAGGCTCAGTCCTGGGACCCCTACTGTTTGGCATATACTTCTCAGAAGTACAGGCAAACACAGGAGGACTATGGCTAACCAAGTTCGCCAATGACTGCAAACTGGGAGCCATAATTGACTCTCCAGCTGACACGGACATCTTCCAAAAGGGCCTTACTGAGACAGACACCTGGTGTCAAAGTCATGGCTTCAAGCTAAATGCCAAAAAATGCATAGTCATCCCATTTGGGAAAAACAAAACTCCCACAAATTACCACCTAGGTGGCAGCCCCCTTAATACAGAAGAGGTAATAAGAGATTTGGGGACCCAGGTAGATAGTAATCTCTCCTTTGACAATCATATTGCCAAAGTAGTGCGGAAATCCTTCTACGTGGCCCATCTAATTACTAAAGGGTTCGCATCTAGAAATAAAGAGGTTATAGTGCCCCTCTACTCGTCACTCATTAGACCCATCATAGAGTACAATGCCCCATTTGGGATGTACCTCACAAGACACTTCCAACAGCTGGAAAGACCACAAAAGTACCTCACCAAGAGGATTACTGGCCTCAAACATATGTCCTATGCAGCCCAACTGAAATAACTCCGGCTGTACTCAGTGGCATATTGCTTACTCAGAGGTGATCTCTGCCTGACTTACAAAGCCATGTCCAACTCAGAATTGATGGACATGCTCCACCTAAAGAAATCCAAGTCACTGCGAGCCACGCGCTCTAGTGAGCTAAACCTTGCCACAACAATAAATAGAACATGCTGGAGGATTAGATTCCTGTCACAGAGACTCCCCATGCTTTGGAACAAAATTCCAAATTACATCAGGCAGAGCCCCTCACTAACACTCTTCAAGAGAAACCTTGATGAGTGGATGGGTAACAGAAAATACACCCCTGGGATCACTTAATTGGCTTTGCTTGACAGAGGATCAGTTCATTAATCAATGGGGAGGCGAAAGCCGACACACACTGGCTAGGCTTATAAATGCCCTTGGGCAGATAGCCTAGTACCTACCTATGAATCTATGAGCTTTTTGACTAAATGGTAGTGAGCTGTTAGCCTAAAGAAAAAGTAGCTTTTTAGCACACAAAAATATATTTGTCAGTGATGGAGTCACTTGGTATTTCCAATGGTAAGATTGCATAAATGAGCTTCTGCCTTTGTGTTATTAACTGTTCCTATGCATTTCTTTCAGCTATGTGATTGACCTAAAAACCCCTTTTAGCAGTGGTAAACTAGTTAAAGACTCATAAAGATCTATTCAGCAAATAGTTAAAACCAAATTTGCTACTGTTAAAAGTATGGTGGCAAGTTTATGACATCATATATGCAAAAGAAAAAAATGCTTCCATCTCTGGACAGATAACTGTCCTCTACACAGGGTTTCTGAAGCAAGAAGTTTGAAAGCCTGAAATAAAGAAGAATACACTTAGCATAGTTTCTTGGAGCAGAACGTTTGAAGTAAAGAACAGTGTGCTTAGACAGGGTTTCTCATTAGAAGAAGATTGCAGTAAGGAAGAGTAATATTTTTCCCACATCAGCTTTTGAGAGTTTTTGTTGTTAACACATTTGCTATACCTACATTTACATGTTTACCATATATATATATATATATATATATATATATATATATATATATATACAGAGAGAGAGAGTTTATATGAAATGTAATTATAGTTTTGATGAAGTGTAGTACAGGCTTCTAAAGCTTCCATTTGATCAGAACAAGCACTGCCATTCTAATGTGCTTTGACAAGCTTAAGAAATGTTGTAACTGATGACCTAATGAAGCGGTTTGAATAATCTTGTGAGGAATCTCAATAATTAATTCCCTTGCCTTGTAAAGTTTTTTGTTGTCATTCTTTTGCTGAAGCAATAAAAAATGGAAGATGTTTGACACAGTTTCAGCACCTAAGAAGGAGTAACGTAATTCTTAAAGAGCCGAATCAAACTGAAGAAAAGTATATCGTACTAAACTTTTGTAAACATGTAAACCAAAGAAGTATAAAGGTGCTGTCTGATTGGAATTTGCCATTCCTTTCCTTTTAGGTGTGTTTTGTAATCTGATAACTTTGTCTGAAACATGTCCAGAGGAATGTTGTGCTCTGAAATGCAAGCCCTGGCTGTGGCAGCCACTGCTAGTTAAGGACTTCTTGTTCCTTATAAAGAGAGAAGTGATACAAAATATTACATCACATATCTTCTGCGCATTTCCTAAATGTTCCATTTCCAATATTCCTCTCTCAAGTGTTAAGTTCTTGTAGCAAATTTACCTTCAGTGTGTCAGTGTTGTGTCTGCATGTGTTCAGCATTTCTTTTAAATATTTTAACATATGAAGTCCAATTGCATGCTGATCAAAACTCTGCTAGTGTTTGTGTTTCAGACTTGAATTACTGCACATGAATTCATAAGATGTCTGAATTGAAGACATCTTGAAGTTCTCCAAGAGGAGATGGGGAAGAGAGAAGCAACTGAGAATGAGTTTTGGGAGTGTAACAACTGATACATTTTACAAAATTCCCTACAGAGTACTTTGACAGAAATGTTGGGGGAACAAATGGTTGTAACAAAGGAAATGGAATTGCCTAGTAAAATCTTAACGAACTTTAATGCTATTGGCTTTCAAAAAAGCAATTACTAAAAAATGGAAATCAAAATGTAGTGAAAACATAAGGCAGTTATGAAAATTGTAAAGTGGATAAAAGAATTAAAGGTAGGATCTTTAGAAAAGAAGGAACAAATTTAATAGGAAAATGGAATTTCTGTGACCATTTCATGCAGAACGTTGTTCAGGAGGAGGAGTGAGGCTAATTATATAATATTAAAATTAATAAAGGTTGTTAACGGGAGAACATATGAATACTGCATGACAGTAACAATTGAAATTGTTGTTATATTTTGTTTTCTGTTTATGTATATAAACCCACCTTATGGTTTAAAATATGATGAGTTAACAAAGAAAAAAAATGAAACATTACTAACCTCTAAATTTTGCTTTATGGCGGGTAGCATCACATGGATTAGTCTTTGCAAAATGCTGTAGCCCAAAATGAGTTAAAATCCAAGTAATAGAGTCACCTCTTTGTCATAGAGGTTAAGACTGCCTTTCTTGATACCACTGGCCTTGGTCTGGCTGACATTCCCAGCATCGATGTGTTAAATGTGCATTTGTCTTTGTTTACTGGGAAAGTCCAAACAGGCAAATCCCATTTTCAGAAGAGACCTAGGGAGAAAAGCTCCATCAGATACATTTAAGATACTTATGACAAACTATTTTTTTTACACATATACATTTCATACATAGTTCTTAAGATACCTAGATACAAACTGGTAATGACACTGTACAAAAAATAAAACCTGTATTATTTTCCTGTGGTGACGTTATACATGATATTAAATTCCAAGCATAAAACATTTAGTGTGGAAACAGTTCATGCACATATGATGTGCTTGAATAGCTGTTACCTGTCTGCCCTGTTTCAGGCAAAAGAGTAGCAGAGGAGTATTGGGGTGTTCACTGCCTGCTGGAGACCAGAGGGAATAGCACCTCAGGCTTGTGCACCAGGAGTAGTGTCTTTGAGTTGCATGCACAGATGTGCTGTGCATGAGCATCATTGCCATTGTACACTCATGCCCATGTAAAAAATATGTGTATTTAGAAATACTTTCTGCCTGCAGTATATAGCTGCACCTAGTATTGTAGTCTTCTCACAGTACATTCCAATCAGAATAGCCTGTAAGGCTTTTGCCTCTGGAAAAGGTCATCTGGTAACATCCTGTTTATAGATGACTTCATAGTTAGACACACAGATGGCATAATGGTTAAGGTCTTCATCTCACAGGCACAAAGTACAGGGTTTGATTCTGACCTCAGGTTATTGGCAAGGCTTAAAATGGCCCTCAAGGGCAGTTAGCTTAGTATGACCTTAAGATGCTTCACTTATCAAGCTGAGTAAAGACAGAGTAATGGTTACTTAACTGTCAGGTCTCAGGATATGTAATGTCACTTAAGCCTTCTAATACCTTTGCCTTAGGTACACATATGACCTGGTCATTGCACATGTTGGAGTAAATGACTTGGAGAGTACCTCCTTGAATCCTGTGAAGAGTGATATGATGGAGCAATCAGAATATGCTTCTGGAAAGGGAGTGAAACTAGTACTGAGCATTATCCTTCCATCATTAAGAATTATGCTGCAGTACAAACAAAAGATATGTTATCCTTCCATCATTAAGAATGATGCTGCAGTACAAACAAAAGATAGTAGACTTTAATTATTGGCTTAACTACTGGTGTCATTCTTGGTGGGTCCAATATATATCAGGGCTGAGATGAGATGGCTGACAACCCTGGCTGCTTTGCTAGGGATGGTCTACACCTCTTTTTTCTCATGGCTTCCATATATTGACTAAGACTTTTTCTTCTCTTGTCAGTCTCGTCAAATTACTCACATAGCCAGTCATAATCAAAGTCATATAAAAGTTGCTCTGCTAGAAGCCGAAACAACCAATTGCACTCCTCACAGACATTCATAACCTTTGCAAATATTGATACATGTGTAACAGTGAAAGCACCTCTGTAGTGCAAGATTTTAATGACTACCTCTCCTTCAGACCCAACACCAAATTGGGTATTGTAGCAAGTGGGGATGTATCTGTGTTCCTAAGAAACCATTTCACCTCCAGACTTGTAATGTAAAACAGTAACTTAGAACATTTTACCCAGTTCCATATAGTAGCCAACTATAGTACTGCTTCTGTGAGTCAAGCAAATTTTGAAACATATCTTAACAAACTGACTTCTTTTGCCTTGGAACCAAGCACTATCCTCTTGGGTGAGTTCATCTACACCTCCGTTAATTGAGGAACCTACACCATCACAAACAAGTATGCCCAGAGATCCCAAGATTTCATTACTGTAAACTCTTTGGACCAATTATTACAAATCCCAATAAGGGTTCAAAAATATTAGACATCGTTCTCACAAATGTAGCACCACCCACCCCCACATTTCCAGAACCGCAGTTACCAAATCACTAGCCTTGGCTGACCATCATGTAGTAAGATTTACTGTAGGTGTGAAATCCCTCCAGTTTTAGATTCTGCTTTGAGGCAAATCTACTCCATCTAACTGATGACCTGATGAAATTCAAACAAACTCTTCACCTAGATGACCCTGCTTAACTCACTGCAGTTTTCACTGATAAATTCTGCACCCATCGCCAAGCTAACATTCAGGCCTTGGCTCCCATAAGCCATAAATATATTGCCAATTTAAGAACAAAACGATTTGGTGTAACCCTTCATCAACAAATTGTACAATAACAGGAAGAAACTCCTAGCCCATAAAAATAAATTTAACATCCCTTCAGCTAGAGAAGAGCTCAAAATAAAAAAAAATAACTTGGAAACAAAATCAAATCCTCCAGGAAGACATATGACTTACAAATTGCCATCCATGCTAAGGATAACCATAAAGCCTTCTTCGGGTATGTCAGGAGCCTAAGAAGTAATAACTAGCATTGCTTTCAGTTAATACAAAGTAACAGCTCATATTCGACCCATGACGACATTGCCAACATATCAGTGGACAAATTCTATCCAGACTTTACTCCCCTATCTCTCCTAAATTGTTCACAGCATATTAACATGTTTAAGCCACACTTTCAAATCATCACCAGGCAAGTTCTGCGTGCTGTGTCCAAGGCTAAAAACACTTGATCCGTGAGCCTTGACAGTCTGCCAAGTTGTCTAGTCAATACCAAACACTGTTTAGCTGATTATTTATTATGTCTTTTCAGTTTTAACTTTTTCTCTGGATTCATGTCAGAAGTGTAGAGAATGGCTGTAGTCATCCCACTCCACTGAGGGAAACCCTGGCAACTGTAGACCTGTTGATCTCACTAGTTTTCAAGTGGAGTGCATCATTATGGACTAAGTAAACATGGACATAGACACTCTTCAAACCATGAACCCTAACTAATTTGGGTTTGTTAAAGGCAGTGCCTACCTGTTAAACCTGGCAGACTTGTTGAACAAGCCACTAAGGCACTAGACTCAGGTAAATCACTTCACATGGCACTAACTGGCCATAGTCTTCTATACCATTCCACAGTCAGGCATCATTGTTAAGCTAATCAAATTAAATTTGAACCCAGTGTTACCCAATGGATAGCAAACTGGCTTACTGACAGAACCCTATCTGTTAATGTTGCAGGCACACTGTCAACTAAAATAGTAGTTACTAGTGGTATAATTTAGGGATCGGTCCTGGGACCACTTCTCTTTGGTATCCGCTTTTCTGACTTTAAAGCAGAAAACAAATGCCTGTAACTGATGATTTTGCCAATGACTTGCAAATTTGGAGCTCTCATAAATACCCCAGATGACCAACATATTCTTTAGGAGGGTCTAACCCATGCTAACAAATGCTCTGTTGGCCATAGACACAAACTAAATGCCAAAAAAGGCAGTGTTGTGTTCTTTGGCAAACCTGTCTCACAGGTGACACCCCCTCCTAAAAATAATTCAGTCTTGGAGATTTTGGCACCTTTATTTGATAATGAACTATCATTTGACCACCAAGTGACCACCGTTGTTAGGAAATCTTTTTATATAGCCAGACTAATCATGAGGGCCTATCTTCTAGATCCAAGGAAGTTCTTGTCCCCCTCCACTCTTCCTTATCAGATCAATATTAGAATATAATGCTCCCTGTGGTACGTCCTTGGCTAGGCATGTGATCCAGTTTGAGAGACTATAGCATTTCCTTACCAGAAAATCAAGGGCATGTCCTCCTTGAGTTTCCCTGACTGCCTTAAAGCCCATCACTTTTTTCTGTTTCCCACAAACTTTTGAGAGGAGATTCACTGCCTTGTCTAAAGAGCTTTGAAAGATCCTGTCCTGTGTAACCTCTCACATATCCACAACTACTCAAAATACCTGCTAAACAGACTTTAACTGCCACCAAAACATAAATAGGAACTGTTGGCAGGGTGGATGTCATTAACGGAGAATATCTATTTTATGGAATAGATCTCCATGATCCTGTGTAACCTGGACTCCTGGATGGGCAGTTGTAAGAATTACCCCATTCTGGCACCTCTAGCCCTTTTGGAAAGGAGCTGAAACTATGTCATGACATGGTATTAATTCATGTCTGTACGAATTGGTGGAATTGTTGGCTAGGCTACAAATAGTCTACTGGAGTAACAGCCTAATGTGGACCTATGACCCATCCCTTGTGAGAATTCATCCCAAAGATGTTACAACTATAGTAAAGGTAGGAGGATGAAATAAGGAAAGTGGCTGTAAAGTGGGAGTTCATCAGAGTAAAAAAAATATGTACATTAACAATAATTAGTGTACCATATCATGAACAATCTCCCCTCAGCTACTTCATTTTTGTACATTGTTTTCATTCAAGACAGTCAAACAGCTTGTTTCTTAATGGGCTTTAGTATTTCTTTTGTTTATCATACCCAAAGGCAGAAGTTTCTTTTGCACCCAGGTATATTTCTTTAATCTTTATTACTCAGATAAGGCCCTCCAAAAGCAGCTGCATGTTTTCAGACTGAACCAAGAATCTCTGGCCTGGTTAAGTGACTTCTGCAAAGTCATAGTATTTTCAGTGAGCATTTCTGGAGTTGGAATCTCGTCTCTTAAGAAGTTTCAGGTTCATTTGTAGCATTTGTGCAGTGTGTGTAAGTCAGACGTTTGATGATGATTGTGTTCATTGTGCAAGAGTGGCAGCAAGGATATGCAAACTGTAAAAGTGTAGCTCATCCATGGAATTGCAAGAGGATGATTCCACAAATGGTATATTCCATGACTACCACACTGAGGAAATGTAGACCAACTTAGACATTAGGAAATACTAACTAATGGTGAGAGTGGTATACTGGTGGAGTGACTTTCCAAACTAGGCAGTAGAGGTTATGTCATTTTGGATGTTTGAGAAACATGTGACACCTGGAAAGAGAGAGAGGGAGATAGAAGGGGAAACTGCCTTTAGCTAACTGTAACACTTTGACAGACCAGATTGCTCACCGGATCCTCCCGCTGTTATCTAGTACATTCTGTCGTTCTTCAGTGCATGACAAGTGAGTCTTCCAGCTGTTCTGGTTAAAGCTAATAATATTTCCCAACCTTCTAATGCTTACTACGTTTTGTAGCATTTACCCGATTAGAACTTTAGTGAAAATGGAGGCAGATATGAAGATTTTCTGAAATAGTACTTTGGTGCAGAATTTTGCATTGGATTTGCTTTCATTTACTGATCTACCACCTTCCTGGTGTTCATTAGAAATAAGAAGTGTAGTGTTAAATGTTTTGAGTGATGCTCATTATGCATCTTAGTGAATGCTGTTCCCCGAAAAGACTACATAGACCTAATTTTTGCCATCCAGAATTAATAAGCTGAAGGGCTTGGGGCTTAATGTAGATTTTTGGCAACTGTAGTTACTCTCAGGATCATATCTGTTGCTGAGAGTACCCATATCTAGTGCAGTAACACTGAAAGAAAGCAGATTTTATCACATGTATTTCATTATATTTTTGTATAGTGCGCCAAAGGTTTTACAGAATTGGAGATGTGATTTTTTTTTTGTCTTTGAATAACCTATGCATCTGATGTTGTTAATCTTTGTTCATTCCTTACTGATGGGTTATCGGTTCCGTCCACAGAACCGGGCCGACCTCATACCAAGCTTGCTTCAGTCAAAAACTCTCGAGCCAAGACCCTACCCAGAATGCTCTGCTCCCTGTTATCCCAGATCTCATTTGTCATGTTGCTGTACAGCTGTGTCAAGCCACTCTCTCTCAGCTAAGTGAAAAATTTTTTGAAAGTATATTATTAGTGATTAAAAAGTTTTCAGTCACTTACTATCTCTATACCCCTACCCTATCGTAACTTTAAGACTCTCTCCCTATAGTTTTTCTTTCCTTTTATTACCCTTTTCTTACCTTTGAGGTAATTCTTCATTATCATCGTTGGTAATCCTTCTTTCCTCTCTCTTCTTACCCTCCTGGGTAGCTTTCTAAACTCCTTGGTACTGTCGTTCTTCTCCATATCATTATGTCGGACAACAAAGTACTGTTGGTTTCAAACAATGCACGGAATGCGGCTGTAAGTTACCGCTTTCTGATGGCCATGATTTATGTGTCTATTGCTTGAATGTCTCCCACTTTTCAGTGGATCCCCCATGTGGGATTTGTAGAAATTTTTCGACCAGGACTTTCAATGAAAGGATGAACAAGTTAATCCTGAAAGGCCTCCTTAAAACTCCTTTCTGTGAGGCTATCTCTGGGTCGGAGGGCCCACCCCCTCCTTGAGGTCGCTCACTTCATCTCCCTCTGGAGATCGCAAGGAGTCAACTCACAGAAAGGCAAAGATTTCGAGCCCAGCGCTGCCATCTGTGGCCCTTTCAGTCCCAGCCTCGGCACCGTCCCAATTGATTCTTGCTCCAGCTATGTCCTCTTTATCGCCACCGGCACCGGAGTTCCCAGTGCAGACACTTACGGCTCCGACAGTTTTGTCGCAGCCTTTATTGGTACCGTTTCTGTAGGTACAGTCTCCTTTGGCACCATTGGTGCAAACTCCTTCAGCCCTGAGTTTGACGATACTGTCCTCTATGGTGCAGTCCTTTTCGGCACCATCGTTATTGGTGCCGACACCTTCCTCGGCGGCACCGTACTCATCGGTGCAGATATTTGCCACACCGCCTTTTACAGTGCAGACACCTTCAACTTCTGTGGTGCTTACTTCGTCGGCGCAGATAACCTTGACACCATTCTCCTCGGTGCACAAACCCTCGGTTCTGGGCTCTGCACCACACGAACTAGCAAGGACTAAGTATTCTCCTTCCTTGGATCCGTTTGTTGGAAGCCAATATAACCCTTTTATAGAAAGGCCAGAATCACCTTCAGGTTTTTCTATGAGGTCGACCACGAGCCTCTCAGAACAAGATGTGTTGCGGCTTGTCGACCAGTTGCTTATGGCCAGGGGTCTCTCTCAACCGTGTAAAGCTATGTTCCCTCTTCCAGGTGACCATATTTCTCCACAGACTCCAATGTACACTCCTCCTTCGACTTCCACGGAAGCATCGAAGCCCCTTCCTCCGACAGCAGCTTCCCTTCCTCTGATCCCAATAGTGGATCTCACTTTGGTGCCGGAGTCGTCCTTGTAGCCTTCGGTGCACTGGGCATTGGGCTTTTCTCAGACTAGTGGCTGTGCCATAGGGGAAGGCATTCTTGGTTCCACACCAATTTTTTTTCTACGGCACCTTCCAGGAATCCTCCTTCCCTCATGCTCCACAGCCCTCTTGAGACTCCTGGGCTGGGGGTCGGCTCGTCGGAGCGGGGTGTGACCCCGGTTCCGAGGTTGTTGCGCTCGGTTCCAGGCTCCCATCCTTCTTCAGGCAGTCCAGCCTTCCATGCCATGGAGAGGGCGCTTGCCTCCACTGGCAAATCCTCCATGTCAGAGTCCCCCTCCCCCGTGCCGCAGCTGTTGCAAGCCACAACCACCGGGCACAAGGGCCTCAGGTTTCTCACTCTCAGGAGACCCCCTCTTTGCAATCTTCCCCAGAGCCCTCACTTAGGAAGTCCCTCACAAGGTTTCATGCAAGAGGAAGTACATGAACTCCACTGAGGAGTATTTGACCGAAGATATGGACTTTGATGATGGGGAATGGTCCCCACGATCGCCCTCTGATGAGGTGTCCTTTGGTGACATCCTCGAGATCCTAAGACAGAGGGGTGACTGGAAGTCCTCCAACCCTTCCTCAGAGGAATCTGTATTCCTGCAGGCCTTTTGTGCCTGACCCCCTACCTCCTGGATTACCCCGCCAGTCGATGAGTTTGTCCAGCTCATTATCCAGTGTGCATGGAAGGCTCCTGACACCCTGGAAGCTATACCGTGGAGGCCTGACAAGATTTTTTCTCCCCCAGCTGAGGATCCCCATTGGTCAAAAGGTCTTCCAGGAGATGCCATGGTGGTGGTGCCTTCAACAAAACAAAGACTTGGCAGAAGAGAGCCAGACTGTCCATCCACCCAACAAGGAGTCCCGGGCGATAGACAGACTCGGGAAGCGTGTATTTGTTTCATCGACCTTCTCCGTAAGGTCCTTGAACTACTTGGCACACTTTTCAAGGCTCCAAAGGGACCTTATCAACCAACACTCTGAAACTTTGGCAGGAGCTGTTTCTGATGAGGTCCGTGACAACGTAAATTCTCTGATAACGACCCTAGAATCCATATCCAAGTTTTCCATGCGCCTTATTTCACATGCAACAGAAGGAGCGGCTAGAGTGGCAGGCGCAGGTATAGTCACGAGACAACATGCCTGGATGCACCTTTGCGACTTTGCGGACTCCTTTAAGGCTTCCTTTATGAATGTCCCCATCGAGGCCGCTTCATTGTTTGGCCCTAAGGCTAAAGAGATACTGGCAAGGTGCGAACAAGATGGCAAGACCCTGTCTGCCGTTGATGTCCGACACTCCGCTCCTTAACGATTCTAATCCAGAAATTAGAGGAGTGGGAAGATGTGGCACAGAAAATCACAGGGCTCTTTCCGTGACACACGTGCCGAGTTCTCCCCCTAGAGGCAGCGGGGGAAACTCCAGTGGAAGATGCCCTTTCGGAGTAAGGGAGGTCCGCGAAACCGGGGTTCCAGAGATTCCTTCTCTGGACAACCCTACCAGCGCTCCTGAAGCGTTGCCCAACTGCTCACCTCTGGAAGTGTTCGGGGGGTAATTTTTTCTTGTACCTTACTGCATGGTGAAACATAACCACCGATTCTTGGGTACAACGGATAATATCCAGGGGCTATCGCATCCCCTTCCATCTCTGTTCCACCTCATCCAGAGACTTACCCAATGTCCCACCCAGTCAAAGGGAAGCAGCAGCACACGAAATCCGAAAGCTGCTACAAAAAAAGAGTCATCCAGACGGTCCCCCCAGACCAGATAGGATCTGGTTTTTACTCAAGGTTCTTTTTAGTGCCAAAAAAGACAGGGGACAGAAGACCAATTCTGGATCTCAGCACACTGAACAAATTTGTAAAAAGAGAGAAATTCCGGATGGTCATGGTCATGGTTCAGTCTATCCTTCCTCTTCTGGAAGAAGACGATTGGATGTGCTCTGTAGATCTTCAGGATGCGTATTACCATATGAAAATGGACAAGCGCTCAAGAAGATACCTCCGCTTCCACATAGGAGCCAGTCATTACCAATTTGGAGCACTGCCCTTCGGTCTCTCTACAGCCCCCAGAGTGTTCACCAAATGCATGGCAGTGGTCATCGCTCACCTGTGACTTCAAGGATTCCAGGCATTTCCATACCTAGACGACTGGCTCCTCACCGCCCCCACCAAGCGTCTACTGGAAGAAGCCCTAGACTACACTCTTCTCACAGCACAATGCCTGGGAATCACTATAAAATGGGAGAAGTCCAACACGACCCCAACACAATCTTTAGAATTCATCGGGGTTCTGTTGGATACAAGGAATTGCACAACATCTCTTCCAGGTCACAGGCTTCAAAGAATAAGACAACAGGTTCATCCGCTACTCTGTCACCACAAGTCATTTGCTCGCTCCATACTCCCAACTCTTGGGGTCAATGGCAGCCTCAGTCACCATTGTTCCTCTGGCCGTATTCCACATGAGACTTCTCCAGTGGTTACTTCTCACTCAGTGATGCCCTCTACAACATCCTTTGTCCTTTCAGATAAGTGTAACTCAGAGGTGCAAGCAAGATTTGCTCTGGTAGACGTCTCAAAATTCCCAACAGTGGTCTCGCCCCATCAACCCAAAGCCACGGTGACCAGACACATCCCTGATGGGGGGGCTATGTCAGGGAAACTCAGTCCAAGGCACCTGGTCGGAGACAGAGGCCCATTTGCATATCAGTTTCCTGGAACTGAGGGCGGTGCTATTAGCGTTGCAAGCATTCCACTCCATCTTTTCGTCAGGGACTATTGCGATCCAATCAGACAGCATGTCAGTGGTCTGTTACATCAACAAGCAAGGGGGCACCAGATGTTATCCATTATGCCAAGAGGCCTTGAGAATATGGCTATGGGCAATAGCTTCCAACTGCTTTCTAATTGCAACGCATATTCCCAGGGGCTCCAGCGTGATTGCAGACAAATTGAGCAGTTGCATTCTACAACCCCACGAGTGGTCCCTCAACCCTGTGATAGCGGCAAGACGTTTAAACCACTGGGGTCAGCCGTGCTGCAACCTATTCGCCTCCCCACCAACTACAAGTGCAGCAACTACTGTGCCCTGATCCCCCCTCGGGGACAGTCACCGAGAGGCGCTCTAGTCCATGCTTGGCCCTCGGGTTTGCTTTATGCTTATCCTCCTCTTCCCCTCATCTCTCAACTTCTGAAGAAAGCACGCCAGTTGAAGAGCAAAGTGATCCTCATTGCTCCATATTGGCCTCAACAAGTTTGTTCTCCCTTCCTCTGGCTTCACCTGCTAGATCGACCATGGATCCCCAATCCATCCCCAACGTTGATCTCCCATCTGCAGGGTCTGACTCACCCCAGTCTAACAAGCCTGAAGCTGACAGCTTGGTTTCTCCACTTCCTATTATTGTCAGGCAGGATAACCTCTCTTCCCCGGTGCACAATATTCTTATCGCATCTCATAAATTGTTCACCAGGCTAATCTATCTCAGCAAATGGAAAAGATTTTCATTATGGACAGCGAATAAACAATTGGACCCCTTGTCAACCCCAGTTTCGGTGGTTTTAGATTACTTATCACACCTTTTTCAGTCTGGGGTGTCAGCCTCTACTATTCGTGTTCATTTAGCTGCCATTTCCAATTTCCACATTGGTTTTCAGGATTCTTCACTCATGTCACATAGACTCTGTAAGACTTTCTTGAAGGGTGTTTTTCACCTAAAACCTCACTTTAGCGAACCAGTACAACCTTGGGATTTGGCCTTGACTCTACAAACCCTAACAGTCCCCCCTTTGAACCTGCTTCTTCATGTGATATAAAGTACCTCTCTTGGAAAACTTTGTTTCTGGTTGCAATCACATCGGTCAGACGTTTTGTCAGAACTTCAAGCCTTATGCATCAAACATCCCTACCTTATTTTCCATAAGGTAAGAGTATCACTGAGAACTAATTTTTCCTTTTTACCGAAAATAGTGTCAGAGCTGTCTGTCAGCCAGTCTATTGACCTCCCAGTATTTTTTCCTAATCATTCTAACAAGGGGGAGTATTGCCTGCATTCCTTGGATGTTCACAGGCAAATACGATTTTGTCTGGACAGAACAAAATCTACCCGTAAATCAGACCAACTATTTCTGGCCTTTTCTGGACCAAGGCTAGGTCATCTGGTCTGAAAAGTTACATTGGCATCATGGTTGAGAAATTGCATTACCTTTGTCTACAACAAGAACAACATCACTTTGCCTCACAGAGTGAAAGCACATTCTGCAAGGTCTATGGCAACTTCAGCAGCTTTCCATGCTAGGGCTTCCCTCAATGATATTTGTTCAGCTAAAACTTGGGCCAAATCCCATACTTTTATCCTTCATTACAAATTGGATTTGGCCTTCAGAGGTAGAGCTTCTTTTGGTTCCATGGTGCTCAGGCCTTCCATGAGGGCCACCCAGGGATACAGGTAGCTGGGGACTCTGTCCCATCAGTAAGGAATGAACAAAGATTAATAACATCAGATAAAGAAGTTATGTCTTACCATAACGTTCCATGTGTGTTGCTGATCTTCGTTCATTCATTACTCCCCACCCTCCATCTCCCTCTGGAGGTTCCTGGTTGATCTCATATACTGTTTTTTTTGTAGGTCTGTTATGACCAGAGGTAGCCTCTACTTTTGTCTATCAACTTGCAAACTCGATCTGAGGTAACAGGGAGCAGAGCATTCTGAGTAGGATCTTGGTTCGAGAGTTTTTGGCTGACGCGAGCTTGGTATGAGACCGGCTCGGTTCCAAGGACTGAACCAATAACCCATCAGTAATGAATGAACGAAGATCAACAACACAGATGGAATGTTATGGTAGGACATAACTTCTTTTTTTGTCCAGAGGGTTGTATATGTAGAGTCACAATGGTGTGATGGTGGAGGGGGAGCTTGTTCCTCCCTACTACAAAAAAACACTTTTTCAACTTATGGTTAATGTTGACATTTGTTGTTTTTGTCAAGTTTCTCACATTAAAGTTTTATTTCACAAGGAGATGACGTAGCCAGCTTTTTTTTATTTCTTTAAGATCTCTTCTTATAAAGCAATAAAAAATGATGCCATGTTAATATGATATTTAAAATGTCAGTTATGACAACCTTCCTAGCAACTTGGATGATTGCAGTTTCACATTTGAAAAATCTGAAGTTTGTAGAATTTTTTCAGTTTCCCTTAAACTAAATGTTGTAGCATATTCTTACATCTGTAAATAATATGTATATTTTGTAGCATATCCTTGTAACTGTAAATATGTTTAGTTCATTTCTTATATGATCCTTTTCACCTGAGACTATGCCTGCAAATGGTCCATTGTGATCACTGCACTACCCTGGTAAACAAATATAAATAAAATAAAATAATTCTAGAAGTTTTTTGGAGATTGTGTATGTGTTATGAGACCACTCCACTGAGTCTCAGGCTCTTATGTGCATTGTGATAGCCATCTGATTTTTTATCTTTATTTCCCTTAAGCACGATATATGACTTTTTCACATTTTAATAAAAGGGAGTAGACATGTAGAAAGAAAGAAAGAAGAGAACAAACTTTTATCTCCTTCAGTCCATTTAAGTATTTAAGTAATTGTAGGTTCTATCACAAGATGGTGCTATTGAAACAGTATGAGTCACTTTTTTGTAATATGCAGAGATACTATGAATACCAGGACTGATTCTTTTTTCTGCCCACACGTTTTACCTGCCATTACTTTTTGAGTCAGTAACTTTCCCAGGAACTTATTTATTACTTTTTATATCCAGACTTAATTGTTTTTAATCCAAGTAAAGGCAGACAGATGCTTAAGCTTAGCATACGTTTTCTTTATTAATTTTCATTTGGGACATAACATTGTTGAGAAAACTCAAATGAGCACTTTCAGGCATCACACTTGCACTGTGTCAGGATTGAAAAGTAGATATCTAATATTCAACTTATTACTATTTTGTGTTTTAAACAAACATGTCATTGTGGAATTTAACCTCCCTGTTTTGCTACATAAATTCGTTCAAACAAGAGTAACTGTACATTTATTGCTGTAATCTTTGCTGTCTTGTTAAACTGTTTACTGACTCATATATTATTTTGGTGCTTTAGCTTAGATTTTCTTAGACCACTGACATAATGTCATCACCTAAATAATCCGTAATTTAATTAACTTATCCATTCATTCTCCGATAACTGTTTTTGTTCTATTCAGGGATGAGATTAGGGGAACAAAAATCTCCCCAAGCAAGCAATAAGTGCCAAGACAGAGAACCATTGCTAAACAAAACACTGGCTGGATTACCCCCTTAAATTTAATTTTATTTTTATTCTTCTTACCTTTTTACCGTCAGTTCATGTAGGTACATTTGTCAGTTGTAGAGGTCGCCATTGTTAGCCACAGTTCCATGTTTACCTTTTGTGATGTTTCCTGATCTGTTGCAGTTAGTGATCTTGTAATTCTTAAAGTGTATTAGTTATGGTCTGGAGCAAGTCTAAGTAACAATACTTTGGAGATGTATATATCTCCGTGTTATGTACAGTACCAAATTATTCAGTTTGATGCAAAATGTCTTGCTTTTGACATTTTGTTGATATGGGTGGTCCCTTTTTATCTCAGAGCTGATAATCCCTGCCATGACATCATGAAAGACTAAACCCATGATGCCTCAGTTCCTTAATAAATGAATAGGCTACTGCATTTCCATACAGAATACATTAGCGGAGTTTCTTATTTTCTTGAAGAACAAGATGTCAACTAGTTCTTGCAAGTTTATCACCCGTCATTGAAAATACAGTGCAAGTAAACAGTGAAACTATTAAAAGAATCAAACAAAATAGTATAATCTTCACTTTTTTTTTTTTTTTTTTTTTACAAAATCACTTAAAACTTTAACATGAAGAGTTTGTAAAACAAAGATGGTTCAGAACTTTACCAGTGCATTTTAACATCTTCATATTTTGTTCTAAACTAGTGTAAATACATACTTTTAGTTCAGCTTTATGGTATGAGTACAGGGCATCTGCCCATGGAGCTGATGAACTATGCTCTAATAATGATATGACCTTCTGAGAGTCGGAGAAGAGAGAGGAGCAGTAGTGGCCATTTCACTTCTCTAATACAGAGGGAGGAAGTGAAGGGATTCTTAACTTCTGAAGCAGCAGCACCCCCAGTGGAGATGGGGGGAATTGCCATGTGGTCTAGTAAGAAAAAGAAGACAGTTGGCCACTGAAGTTGGAGTGGGGTTGTAGCATAAGTGGGAGCCAGCTGAAAGTAGGAGTTATTTCATACTCTGTCATTCATGGGGATAGGATCTGTTAAATATAAAGCAAATAGGGAAAAGTCCTTAACCCTAAATGTGATGAAGTCTGGCAAACCTCACAACCACAGGAAAAAAGTCTAGTTGCGTTGCTACATTGATGCAGTAAGCTAAACTGCTTTGAGAGTGCAGAATTTTTAACAGCTGTTGGGAAAACATGTAGGCTGTGGCTGGACTCCTAACAAGAACTGTAGCAGATTTTCTTACTGTAGTTTTCTGAAAATCTCTTTTCTCATGGAGAAAACATAGTCTTTTAGAGTTTATGACTGGTTAGATAAAGATATAGAAGTTGTTGGTTGGTACAGCAAAGCTGACGATTTTTGACTAACTCATGCATTTTTGTGTCAGGCTTCTATTTTACTTGTCAATAGTTCGCATTCTTATATGTAATATCTGAAAATACTGGAGTATGCATTGTAAGATTGAGATTGTAGTATCCCAGGGTTTTCTGTTTTCCCAATACAGCAATTTCAGAGTTGGTGTATGTAAAAGTAGGAGTAAGAGTGGTTCAGTGCCCTCATGTTGGGGGTTGTAGAGGATGCTTACTCTCTGAAAAAGTACTTTACTTGTTTTTAGCATGAGACAATTCCACTTTGTCTTTCAGAGTAGCAGTGTTTGGGGAATGCCCTTGTGAGTATCATTCATGAAACATTTACATTTCAGACACGGAGACCACAGAGTCACTTATGATCCTGATTGGTTGTTAATGTGAACGTTTTTTGGAAGTAAATTAGAAGTAGTTTTGAAATGTGTACTGTGCTGTCAGTTAGACGTTTTCTCTTGAAGTGATCAGTGTTATTCTTTGCTGAATCATATAAATTAAACAATGCTTTCTTAATGACATGTAGCATCAGATATACTTTCTTCTACATAAAAAGTCAGGTTTCCTTTAGCTGGTTGTATTTTTGCTTCTTACTTGCTTGTTTCATGCAGATAATTGCTCATTTGTGCATTCAAATGAGCTGGGACTTGCTTCTGGTGTGTGCGTGTGCGTGTGCTTGTGTGTGTGTGTGTCTGTGTGTGTGTGTGTGTGTGTGTGTGTGTGTGTGTGTGTGTGTGTGTGTGTGTGTGTGTGTCTGTGTGTGTGTGAATACATATGTATATGCAGATATAGTTGTTAATCATATTGATCGCTGTTGCATTGGCTTTAGCTATATGGGTTATATCCTGCATATGATATAAAGTAGGCCAACTTCCAAAGCTTTAGAGCACCTTCCATTCCCTCAAACCATTAGTCAGCTTGAGCTGAGCTAACTACAAGATAGACTTGGGCATCAAACCCTTCAGTGCTTTCCTGCTGTTGAAGAGAGTGCTCCTCTGCGGATTTCGAGGATAAGGCCTGTGCTGTTCCTTTGCTGGGCAGATAAGTTCCATTTGGGGAAAAACCTTCCTCATTTTATTGTTTCAATGTACTTTTCTGCTTAGGAAAGTTATTTTTAAGCTAAGAGTTTGTATTTAATGTACTGTCATACAAGACTTAACTGTACTTTTAAATGGGAGCGCACTTTTTACTTGTCAGTTTAAAAGTTGATGTTATGTTGCCCATATCTCGCCTTGTTCTTGCTGTTTGGGTTAGGAGCCGATCTTCGGCTCCAACTTGGCCGTATACTATAGCTCAAGAGCTTTTACTGGCTCGAGGCTAACCCCTATCCCAGCATGCCTAGCGATAGTTACCCAGATCTCGTTTGCCACTTGCAGCATCGAGATTGTGAATACTGGCTCAGGCTAAGTGTTTTTCTATTTGTTGTATTTTTGAAAGAAACTCTCTCATTTATCTTATCTATCTTGTAATAGTAGTTTTCCCTTGGTTTTTCTTTCTTCCTTATCCCACCCGAGTGACTTGCGTTTGTTGTGGACTAACCGTCTTTCTCTCTGGCCTTTTTCCTCTTCTAAACCCTTTTAACTTAGAGGGTTTTTCCTTTTTTCTTGCCTTCTTTCAAGTTTAAGGAGTTGCCGTTTAAGTTAGAGGCTCTCCTTATGTGGGGAGTTCGTCGTTTAACTTGGAGGCTCTCCCCACTTTCCCTTTTTCTCTTTTTTCCTGTCTGTGTTTAAAAAAAGAAAAGAGGGGGGGTAGCCTGTTATTGGCTAGTTTTTTCTTGTTGGTAGTGCTTTTGTTTGTCTTTGTCTAGCTTAGATACTGCTGTTCGACATTATGTCGAAAGACTCTGCCAAAGAATCGAAACCTTCAGGTTTCAAAAAGTGCGATTCGTGCTGTCAAAAGATGTCCCTTACGGACTGACACATGAGTTGCGTGTACTGTTTAGGATCTCTTCACCTGCAGGATTCATGTTCGATTTGCCATGCATTTAGTTCACGAGTCCTGCAGGAAAGAAAAAACAAATTAATCTTAAGAGGTTTACTGAAGGGCCCCTTTGATGCTGCTATGGAGGGGACTCAGCCAGCCAAAAAACTGGAGAAATCCAAACCTTCATCCTCTTCAGCTCCGAGTTCGGATCCATCTAAAGAGAAGGGCAAGCTACAAGCTAAGTCAGACCCAACGGTCGGTTCTGACAAGACACTCTCACCTACGCCTCCATCTGTTGTTTTGGAGCCAGTAAGGTCTCACAAGCAATCCAGGTTTCCTGCCTTGGAACTGGTGTGGTCTGCTCCACAGTCTCCTTTATTACAGTCTGTGTCAGACAGTCACCGGTCTTTAACCCATTCCTCTCGATCATCCAGGAGCCTCTCGGATGATGATGTGGAGAGGGTGGCGAAGAGGCTTCTTAGGACACCGACATTAGCTAAAATACTTTCAGGCCCATCCTAGACGTAAATGGTGCTGACAACCCAACCAACAGCTGTCTCGATTCCTCCTCCGACTCCTCTGAGTTTGGAGCCAGAGTGTAAGGAAGTCATAGTGGTAGAACCGTTGGTTCTGGTAACATCCGGTCTTTCGGTTCCGACTACCGCTCCGATCTCCTCGAGACCCCCTTCTATTGAGGGATCTGGGAGCCGACGCTCCCTCGTCAACTCAGTGGGGCAGAGTGGCATCGGACCCTTGTCTGACCCTACTCTCCCTCTCGTAGCTTCGTTGCAGGTCAGCTTGGCTCGTACATCGGTCTCAGAGCCGTCGCCCTTGGTTCGGAGGAAGTCTACAGCTTCTTCGGAACCAGAGATTCTTTCAAGTTGGGACCGCGATGGCTTCAAGGTGATGAGGAGCATGCTGCTGAGACAGCTCCACCCTCGGCTCCATTGGCTCCTTTGCCTTCGGTGCAGGTGTCCACCTCCGACCTCCCCTCCGCCCCAAGCATCAGGAACCCATGCTCCAGGATGTCCCATTAGGCGATCCCACCTCTTCCGAAACCTCCCCTGAGCACCCCTCGGAGGAGGTCCCTCGGAAGAGGACTTGCAAGAGGAAGCATGTGGACTCCCTGATTCCTTGACATTAGACACAGACTTGGATGACTCAGAAGGGTCCCCACAGTCCCCCTCTGAAGATGTCTCTTTTTCAGACATCTTAGAGATCCTTAGACAGAGGGGTGACTGGAAAGCCCTTGCCCCTTCTGAAGACAAGTCAGTGTACCTGGATGCATTCGGTTCCCAACCCACCACCTCTTGGGTATCTCCTCCTTTCGACCCACTATTGCACGTAGTGAGGGGAAAGGAGTTTAGTTCTCCAGATACTATGGAACCTTCTGGACTCTTCTTATCCAAAGGTGTTGCCATTAATGCTATGGTGGTGGCGGCAGCCACCAAGAAGTCATTAGCGGAAACTTTTTCATCTGTCCATCCGCCGAATAAAAAGTCTTGTACGATGGACAGATACAGGAAGCGTATGTTTTCTTCAGTGACCTTTACACTCAGGTCGCTGAACTATTTGTCCCACTTTACAAGGCTTCAAAGGGATCTCCTCAAAGAGTTAGGAGATACCTTAAAGGATCCTACAGCTGCAGGAGCCTCGGACAAGGCAGCTTCTGAGCTTGTGACCTTGACTTCAGTGGTTAACTCCTCCATGCGGCTAATTTCTTACGCAGCCAATGGGGCGAGCAGGGCGACAGGCACAGGGGTAGCCTTACACAGACACTCCTGGATGTGCCTTTCTCATTTTGTGGAACCCTTCAAGTCTTCCTTTACCAACACCAACTTTGACTGCTCGTTCTTGTTCGGGCCACAAGTAAGAGAGACTCTTACCAGGTGTGAACAGGATGGCAAAACGTCTGCCGTGGGAGTACGTTTTTCTGCTCCATCTAGGCCTTACCCTAAAGGCCAGAAGAGCGGAAAAATGTGGTTCTGGAAATCTCAGGAAGCTTTGCCTGACACATGTGGAGAGTTTTCTCCCAGGGGCAGAGGGGGAAATAGCAACGGAAGACACCAATCTCACGGCAGGGAGGGTCCCCTGAATTGGGATGAAAGAGATACCTTCTCTGGTATGCCCTTCCAGCGCTCCTGAAGGGAGGCCCGACTGTCCGACTCCGGAGACAGTTGGGGGGAGGTTATCCTTGTACCCAAAAGCCTGGCAGACAATCACAGAAGGCACATGGCTACTATCGATAATATCCTGAGGTTACAATATCCCCTTCTCTCAACTTCCCCTGTCAAAAAGACAACACTCTATCCCAGATGTTCCACTCAGTCTTTGGGATCAAGCAAACCTAGTTCAAAGGTTGCTAAGAAAAAGAGTCATCCAAGAAGTCCCCGCAGACGAAGTCAGATCCAGAACTTACTCAAGGTTTTTTTAGTTCCAAAGTAAACAGGGGACTGGAGACCCATATTGGATCTCAGCAGGCTGAATAAATCAGTCAAGAAAACAAAGTCCCAGACGATAACACTGCAGTCCATTCTTCCCTTTCTGGGACAGGACAATTGGATGTGCTCTATCGATCTCCAGGATGCGTACTTCTACATAAAAATGGACAGACGGTCAAGGAGATATCTACGCTTACGGCTGGGAGCCAGTCACTATCAGTTCGGAACTCTGCCCTTTAGTCTCAACACAGCTCCCAGGGTGTTCACCAAATGCTTGGCAGTAGTTACGGCTCACCTGAGGTGTCTAGGATTCCGGGTGTTTCCATATCTAGATGACTGGCTCCTTACTGCCACCACCGAGCATCAACTAATCAAGGCAAGGGAATCCACAATTTGCTCTTGTTTTCAACTAGGGATCACCATAAACTACAAAAATTCTGCCTTGTTGCCTTGTCAGTATATTACCTTTATAGGGGCAGAATTAGACTCAAGGGCCATGATAGCAAAGCTGCCTCAAGAAAGAGTATTAACAGTTCGTCGTCAAGTTGCAATGCTTTTCACACAAAAGAGAATCCAGGCAATATTTGTCCTCAAGATCCTGGGTTCTGTGGTGGCGGCAATCACTCTGGTCCCTATAGCTTGCTTCCACATGAGACTTCTACAGTGGCTCCTATTTGCACAATGATCATTCCAGAATTTACCCATGTCACATCAGATTCTGATAATGGAATCCTGCAAAAAGGATCTGGAGTGGTGGCTTCACTCCCCTATGGTAACAATAGGCAGGTCGTTTTTACCCCCCAACCTGTAGCCACAGTGACCACGGATGCTTCCCAGATGGGGGGCATTATCTGGGACAGACTGTTCAAGGGACTTGGCAGGAACACGAGTACCACTTGCACATCAATGTCCTGGAGATGAGAGCAGTGCTTTTGGCATTGCAAGCACTTCAGGACTCTCTACCTACAGGGACTATAGCAATTCAGATGGGCAATATGTCGGTAGTATGGTACATCAACAAACAGGGTGGAACCAGATCTTACCTTGTGTCGAGAGGCCCTACGAGTTTGGCAATGGGCAATGTTTTCCCAACGCTTTCTGGTTGCAACGCACATCCCGGGGAAATCCAGCGTGATAGCGGGCAAGCTCAGCCGGGCTATCCTGATGCCTCACGAGTGGTCCCTGAAACAGGAAGTTGCCGACTTGATTTTTCGCAAATGGGGCCAGCCATGCTGCGATCTGTTTGCCTCCCCCCTCAACAACAAATGCAGCAGCTACTTTGCCCTAGTCCCATCACCGGGACAGTCACCCAGGGACACACTTGTTCACTATTGGCCCCCGGGACTGCTTTATGCCTTTCCACCTTTTCCCCTGATCCCCAAGGTTCTTCAGAAAGCACAGTTGTTGGGTTGCAAGCTAATTCTCATTGCCCCTTACTGACCTCTTCGGATATGGTTCCCATTCCTTTGGCCTCACCTGCAGGGAGAGCCTTGGATCCTGAACCCAGCACCAGATCTTTTGATGCATCAGTCGGGGGCTCTCCATCCTTCCATCCAAACTCTCAAGCTCACAGCTTGGTTTCTCCACTTCCGGTCTTAGCCAGGCTTCTCAATGTTTTTCCAGCAGTTCAACACATTTTGATTTCCTCCCATAAGCCCACTACTAGGAAACTTTATGCTAGTAAATGGAAGAGGTTCTCTTGTTGGGCATTTCTAAGATTCTTTAATTTCTTGCTGAAACCTTTGAGTGAGGAGCAGCTGCAGCTACTATCCGAGTTCAGTTAGCTGCCATTTCTAATTTCCATATGGGAGAAATGGTGTCCAATATCATGTCCCATAGGCTATGCAAGGCATTCCTAAAAGGAACTACCCTCTTAAGACCTCCGCTAAGAGAACCCCCCCCCCCGGATCTAAATTTAGTTTTGGATGCTCTGATTCTTCCCCCCCTTTGAACCACCTGCTTCTTGTCCACTCAGATTTCTGATTTGGAAGACCCTTTTCTTGGTTGCAGTTACCTCAGCCAGAAGGGTTTCAGAATTACAGGCCTTATCTATTCGTCCCCCATACTTGTTTTTCTACAAAGATTGGGTTTCTCTCAGAACCAGCCCCTTTCTTACCCAAGGTATGTTCTGACTACAATTTGAATCAATCCGTAAAGCTTCCTGTTTTCTTCCCCAATCATGGCAACAAGGCAGAGTATAAGCTTCAGCAATTGGACGTTCATAGACGGTTATGTTTCTATTTACACAGGACCAAGGACTTTAGAAAATCTGACCAATTGTTCATATTCTTTGCAGTCAGTAAAAAAGGTTGTGCACTCTCAAAGGTGACTCTAAGTGACTTTCAGACACTGTAAAATATGCCTACAATTTGCATAAACAAAAACTTCCAGGAAAAATTAAAGGACACTCAACAAGGGCTTTGGCTACCTCTGTTGCTTTTCAAGCCAGACTGCCTTTGGATTCGATCTGTGCGGCAGATACATGGGTTAATCCTCATACCTTTATCACTCATTACAAAGTAGATGTGGCCTCCTGGAACAGGGCATCCTTTGGTTCCACGGTCCTGAAGAGTTTTTTCCAGTGAGCCACCCAAGAATCAGGTACTGGGGACGCTGTCCCAAACAGCAAGAATGAAGGCGAGATATGGACAACATAACATAAAGAAGTTATGTACTCACCATGATGTTCCATGTTTGTTGTCCTTGATCTTGCCTTCCTTCTTGCGTCCCACCCTCCTTCCCTCTTCCTGGAGGATCAAGAGGAAGCCCTTGTTTTTATTGATTATACTGGCTAGGTTTCCTTTTTACCATACCTTTTGGTTAGTCCTACTCTCTCCTTCTTACTCTGATGGATGGGGTTATACCTTTATATGCAGGTGTGATCTGTTATGTAGAATAGGGTATATCTCTTTTCTATTTGTGTGGTTTAGTACTGGTTATCACAAACAAGATCTGGGTAACTACCACTAGGCATGCTGGAATAGGGGCTAGCCTCGAGCCAGTAAAAGCTCTCACACTATAGTATACGGCCGAGTCGGAGCCGAAGATCGGCTCTGAACCCGTACAGCAAGAAGGAAGGTGAGATCAAGGACAACAAACATGGAAAGTTCTTTTTTAAAGTAGTTGAAAACAATTTTTCTCTGCAAAAGTTGTGTTTATTTTCATTTTCGTTGCAGCTAGCAAAGTATTTAAAGTGCTTTTTATTGTATTTTTTTGTGAAAAAAGTGACTTTTAGTGGCTTTACAATTTTTACCTGCTTATGCTGTTTGTTTGTGCATGTGGAAAATGACACCATTTTTGTTTTGACCATGGAACAAACTACTGATCCACAGTCGTTCCTTCTTCTGACCACAAAAAAGAAAAAGTCAAGGTAACAGCTTTTGCCGCCAAAGCAGGCTAGCAGTTTACCTCAGCCGCAGGTGGGTGACTGTGGCCATATCTATTTCCTCAGACTGCTCATATTTTACCCCGGCTCCCATCGATGTAGCACCTGCAGTCATTATGGACCAGGGATTAGCCACATCCTCTGTGGCTGTTGTAATTCCCTCAGTGGGTAAGGGAAAGCAATTCTTGTTGGTCCTGAGAGAGGGAACAGGAAAGACTTCCCTGCTTGGTTAGAATGTTGTGCCCATCCATGAGGAAGCTGCTGCTGCCTTTAATAACACAATTGGCCCCATTTTTCCTGTCAAGAAGAAACAGAAATCTAAACATGTATCTATGCCTTCTCAAATTTCCTTAGACAGGAGTAGTTTACTGGGTCTGGCTGAGGGTTAAATTCAGGATATTTATCCTTCTTATGTTTTTTTGATAAACTAAAGAGGAATGTCTCTTTCCCTGAAGAGGTGTAAGATTCAGAATCTGGGAAGGAAGATGAAGGGACAGAGACAGGATTTACTTATCGGATTTCTGATTCAGAGTCAGAGGAGAGATCAGTTTCTGAGTCTTCCTGTGAGATTTTCTCTTTCTCTGAGACTATTTCCTAAATGCGCCATTGTTTTCAGTGGGAAATCACACTCAGAAAGTACTATGAGATGTTACAGAAGGAACTTCCAGAACCTTCACCCATTCCTCCAGTTCTGTCACGGTTGTGTGTGTGTGTGTGTGTGTGTGTGTGTGTGTGTGTGTGTGTGTGTGTGTGTGTGTGTGTGTGTGTGTGTGTATGTGTGTGTGTCACAGCAATTATCGTGATAGTCAGCCTGCTACCTGTAAAAAGGAAGATAGAGTATAAAGTTCCTCAGTATTTTGCGTTTTTATTCACTCATCCCAAACCTGACAGGGTCTATATCAGAAGATCAAAGTTTCAAAACATTGAATCTGATATGGTCGACACCATATGATTGAAGTCTTGAAATTTTGAATCTTTTTAACAGAGATCTCCATACAGGGCGGAAAGGGAAGATTTCCTTTTTCTGCATTGTAGTGCGATTTCGGAGTTGGTATATTTAAGTAGCGGGAGGGTGTGGTGGGTGCAGGGTGGCTTGCCCACCTGCTTAGAGCATTTAAATGGTTTGTTTTTGTAGGTTGTTGTGTTTTATTACATTTTCGATGTTTCAAAACTTCGATTATATGGTGTCGACCATATCAGATTTGAAGTTTTGAAACTTCGATCATGTAATATAGACCCACCTGACGTAGCAGCTATAGCTTTAGTCAGTCTTACTGGTGTTAAAAATTTGGTTAATTCCAATCCTACTCTTTCTAACAATGATGGGAAGATTATTGATAAGTATGGGGAAAATGTATGCTTCTGCAACTTTGATTTTCAGAAGTTTGAATATTGATATGACAAAGTTTGTTCTGTCTAATTATGAAAGTATGAGGAATGTTTTGTCTACACTTTTTTTTTTTCTTTTGAAGAAAATGTGCTGTAAATAATTTAGTTTCTTCCATTTTGCAGGTTACAAGTCATTATTTGCAATGTATTCATGACTCAGTTGATACTTCTTACAGGGCTATGGCCATAGGTACTGTTTTGAGGAGCTTTACTGGCTGTATTCTCAGAACCTCCCAAATAATGTGAAAAGTTTAGATTTTAAATTCTTTGGACAGAGATTTAGTTTTTGCTTCCTCTGCTGCAGAGGTTATCAAAAGGTATGATGAAGGGAGTAAGTTGATACAGGGACTCTAAGATTTTTCAGCCCACCTTTTCTAAATTTTCTAGGGGATTCTCTAACCCTTCCTCCATTTTCAGCAAAAAAAAAAAATAAAAGTGCACCAAAGTGCAGGCAAACAGAAGTTTAAAGAGAAATGCCAGGGGGCTTCCAAAAATAATTCAAGAATACCCCCAAAACCAAAGACAGTCCAACAAGTCAGAATGAGTATTTCAAGGACCTTGTCCCCCTTTCACCCTGGCAGCCCCATTTCCCTTCTGGAAACTCTGAATGTCCACTTTTCTGTTTGCCAACAGATAGTTTCAGAAAGATGGGTTCTGAAGATGATTCATTAGGGTTACAAATGTCAGTGGGAGGAAATCCCCCTTTTCTAGGGGGTAATTCTTCACCCACCAGACCCGACTCCTCTATTTCCCCCAGTCCTTCAGCTTACACTGTCTGAGAAAGTGATAGAACCAGAACATTCTTCCCAAGTCAAGAAAGGTATTTATTCAAGGATGTTTTAAGTGGCAAAGAAAGAAAATGCTTCATAGTGCCCAAGTTCAAAATGTTGTTACTTCATAAGCTGTGCCTCTTCTTCATCATTTAAATTTCCTGATAATACTCGATTTAAAAGTTGCTTATCATCACATCCCTATTCATACAGGCTTTAGGTGTTTCTTAGTGTTTTATGTGTCTTGATTACATTATTGGTTCTCTACCTTACCATTTAGACTATCCACTTTACCAAGAGTGTTCACAAAGTATCTAGTTCACATTATAACTCATTACAGGCAGTAGGGTATCCACATTTTCCATATTTAAACAACTTGTTTGTCTTTGCAGTCTTTTTCAAAGTGTCAGGGATCTCTCTGTTAAGTGAGAGATCTCCTACACAAGCTGGGATTCAAAGAGAACATTCAAAAGTCTTTCTTGACTTCCTTACACAGGATTATGCTCCTGGGATGTCAACTAGACACCTCCGTTTAAAGAGCTTTTTTCCACAGAAAAAAATAGATCATTATTTAGATCTATTTCTAAGGTTTTCCACTGGAATTTGGATCTCTTGGTATCTGTGATTATCATGATACCCCTGGCAACATTCTATATCTGAAAGATACAATGGTTTCCGAAGTCTGTTTGGTCCCAGCACCAGCATCCTTTGCCTTTTCAAATACAGTGCTGGGATTTAACAGTAGAGATAATCACCTGCTGGAGACAGCAAATTTTCCTAAATCCAGGTCTCCCCTTCTTCCTCCCTGTTCCAAAGCAGTCACGTCACCACAGACACCTTGGACTTTGCTTGAGGAGTAGTTTCAGGATAAAAGTGCAAGGTGTGTAGAACACCAAGTACAGATGTAAGCACATAAATATAAAAGAGATGCTTGCTTTGATCAAGGCACTCAGCTCTCTAAATCATCTTTAGTCTCCTGGATCTCTTCAGGCTTTTACAGACAATACCACCGTCATGTGGTACATCTACAGGCAAGGGAGAACCAGGTCTTACCCCCTTTGCAGACAGCCCATGTTAGCTTGGGATATAGCTTCACAGCACAGTCTCATTCTACATGCATCCTTCATTCCATTAGAGCAAAATTGTGCAGCAGATGAGCTAATCAGGAGAAGGGCAGACCCTCATGAATGGAAACTAGGTGGGGGGGGGTTCCAAGATTTGATTCATTTCTGGGGTTTTCCTCAAGCAGGCATGTTTACTTCATCAGCTTGCAAGATTTTGTTCCAGTACTCCATGCAAAAAGGCCTGGAAAACAGATGCCTTTTCATTTCTTTGGACAAGAATGTTCCTGTATGTTCTTCCACCCTTTCCACTAATATCCAGGTTACTTCTGAAGATTCAGAATGAATTCCTCAGGATCATTGTGGTGACCCCCTTCTGACCTAGGCAGCAGTGCTTCTCCTTTATTTTGGAAATGTTCAGGTGCAGTTACCACAGGCTTCCTCACAGAATGATCTACTCACACAAGAACAGGGGTGTCTGATACATGCCAACCCCAGTCAAATTAAACTGACTGCCTGGATGATAGGGTCTTAATTCCCTTTAGGCACCTGTTCACTGAGGACATGCAGCAGGTACAAATGGAGGCAAGAAAGACTGTTACTAGAAAATCATATATTAACAAAGGGAAAAGGCTTTCTAGTTGGTGCCAGCACCCATTCAAGATGGTGTTTTTCTGGTTTTACAATATTTGTGTGAGTTACTCTCCAATAGCCTTTCTTACTCCATCAGTGTTCATTTGTCGGCCATTTCAGCTTGTTTGCCCATGGATCCTCCTCTTTCAATGCATTCTTTTGAAAAGTGATTTTGAAGGGGGTGTTGCATAAGAGACGTCTAAGAAAAAAGGTGATCTGTCCTTAATATCTTAATTTTTTGTTAGAGAAGCTAACACTTGCTCCATTTGAGCCAGCTATTCTGGCTGATTTGAGGTTCTTAACATGGAAAACTAGCTTACTGATTGCTTCGACTTCTGCAGGAAAAGTATCTGAGTTGCAAGCTCTTATGGAGAGTTAACCCTATCTCATTTTCTACAGACACAGGGTTTCTTTGAGAACTAATCCTTTTATGCCCAAAGCTTTATCCAAGTTTACTTTAAGCCAAACAATCCATCTCCTCAGTTTTTCCTGGACCTGAAAATGATGGAGAAAGGATACCCCTTACCTTGAATGTCCACAGACAATTCAGGTACTATCTTGACATTACTAAATCTTGCACATCTTCGGATTAGTTCATTTCTTGAGAAGGTAAGAAGGGACAATCTGTGTCAAAACAGACTTTCCAAATGGTTGTGTTAGGCTATTACCTTTTGTTATACTTACCACAGCACAGCTATTCATGGCAGGTTCAAGGCCCGCTGTACCAGAGCTTTGGCTTAATCTATGGCTTTTTGGAAAGGGTTGGATTCTAGAAGTATTATAGAAGCAGTAACTTGGTCTTCTATATGTATACTTTTACAAGGCACTACAAGCTTAATTCCTTCTCTAGGTCTGGATCAGGGTTTGCTAGGACCATTCTCCAGGTGCACCTGAACCTTTCCCCTTCCACCTCCCAAATATAGTAAGCTAGGGTAATTTGCCCTTACAGGTAAAGCTACTGCAGCAGTGTTGAGTATAATGAACGTAGTACAGTTGTGTAAGTAAACTTAGCATAGTAGAAGTTTGAATGATGACTACTGTAGTAGCCGTTTCTTCCCAATGTCCTGCTTGTTTTATGGTGTGTTTTTTATGCCAGTGTGTGAACCCCCTTTTTTTTGTTCCTAGTATTGACCTTTCAGGGCACAGCCTCACTCTCTGTCTGTTGGCATGAAAGCTGTGAAGGGCATGGCACCCAAACTTGTCGTCTTAGTTAGCTCAGCTCAAGCTAACAGTTTGGGTACATGGAAGGTGCTGTAAAGCTTTAGAAACTGGTCGGCTGTTACATCTTTGCAGGATATAACCCAAATAGCTAAGGCTACTGCAGCAGTGATCATTTGAATATCAACTGTTATGGTTAAGTTTACTAACACAACTGTACTGCCTTCTCTGAAATGATGCAATCTCAGATTAAGTATAAAGATTGATGATGTGGGGCAAAGCACCCATATTGAGGGTGCAGGGTGAACAAAAAAGACTGTTTGACAACATTGCACATGTCTTAATTAGAAACATTGTTAAGTGCTTGACACTGAATTATTGGGAGTCAGATGATGTTTGTGCTCCTGTAGTAGAGCCGCAAATGTTTGCTCCTTGAAGATGTGACTGTTTTTCTTTGCATACATTTCCAAGCACTGTCTTTTTATTGCATGCATTTTTGGTACACATGGTCAAAGTGAAGAAAACTTATTTAAATAATCATGACAGTAAGAAACTGACAACAAAAAGAAATGGTGAAATGATTTGACTGCAAGTTTTATTACTGGGGTAAGCTTAATTTTGTAAAAGGTGTTACTAAACAGCCAAATAATGATAATAAAAGGGGTACAAACTGCAGTATGGACTGTAAAATGAAGAGCCAGAATACAAAAAGATAAACTGACAGTGTCTATTAATACAAATCATTAATACAAATGTACAATTAGAGACTGTATAGCATATCACTAACATTCCATCTATCACTGTTCAAGGAAAACAATAATTATTCAAAACCCAGTGCATCACATATTGATGTAGCAACAAATGTAATCAAGCTAAACTACCTTTTTGTCTGTTATCCCTTTTCTGTTTTTCTATACTGGCCACCTAAAAACTAAAACTAAAAAAAACTGTGGTTCCCTGTGTGCATCTAACATCAGTCTGTCTCAGTTATCTAAAATATTAAAAAATTCAGCTAAACAAAAGTAGAGTAGAAGTTGACTACAAAGTGAATTGATGAACCAAACCAGCAAGTAAGGATTTCAATTAGAGATATGTCTGAGGTATCAAATTTTCCACTGACTGTGACACACATTGTCAGGCCTCACATTCTCCCACATTATGTATATCTCCTGTGAAAACACTACATAACAAGGTTAAACATTAAATGTGCAGCTGCAATGCGCATAAAAACTGACACCAGATATTAAGTCTTACTGCTACATGTGGCTAGAGACAAAGTATATCAAATACATGAGGTAATGTTATACTCAAGAGGTACACTTTTTTTTTGTATTTGCTCCCACTGTCTGATGATCAGTTCCTCTCGGTCAGTAAGCCCATTCATTCCATATGACCAAGGTGAGTGTTGACTAGAAAGGGCCATCATTTAGACAGTCATTCAGGTGGTTCAAGTTTTTTTTTTTTCTATAGACCTACCCTGTGTTTGCACACAGAGCAGTGCACTGATAAAAGGGTATCCCCTTGTTTACACAAGAGGTGTTTCCTTCAAACAGGCCTTCTGCTCCTCTGAAGCATAAGTATGGTTTCCTACTCTCCACCATGGAAATAACACCACCTAGTCCTTGGACATCTTTTCCCATTCCCATGGAGAAGCAACCCTATCACATCCTTTTCTTCCTTTGGTATGGCTCCTCCAATATCAGGGCCTCTAATCAAACCCTGGTTGTCTGTGTCATGGTCAGGACTCCATCCTTTTGTACTATAGATCCAGGCTAAGAGGTGCATTTGTTGATGTGCTATATTTTCAGCCCAAGAAAAATTTTGTTTTAATATTCGTATGTTCAGAAATACTTTACAAGAGGAACATGAGGAAACAGACGTACTGTACAAAATTAAGGGCTCATAGCTGCTACTGATTTCCCAGGTACTTAAACAGATAAAAACACAAGTTGATCACAATTACAACTCAGGAAATTTAGAAGAAAGCCTTTATCTGACTGATTTTGCATTTGAAAATCTCATTGAAATTACAGTATCATAAGAAGTGTCTGAGGTATTGGCAAGAAAAATGGAATGTTGAAAGTCAAAAAGTATAATTTCAGTTAAGTATAACAAAACTACGTCAAGAACTGAAAAAAAGAAACTGAGTAAATCCAGGGTAAAGAGTGCCAGTGCAACAAAAAGTCATTTTGATGGTACTACACATGGATGCATGCACCCAAGGATTGAGGCCCTGCCAAAAATGAAAAAAATGTGTAAGCTACATGAAAACAAAAATGGCAGGCTACGTGAAAAAAATGGCAGTATGAACAAAAAATTGTCTTGTTGATGCCAGGGTGCATTAAATAAATAAGATATTAGCATAACTCAAAATGTATTGTTTCAAAAATGGTACAAAATGAAACTGAAGAAAATAACAGTAAAAAGGATAGACAGGATGGACATAATTATGTCTACACAGTATGTGAAAGTGATAATAACAGAAAGCCAAGGGTAAATGTAAGAATAAACAAAAATGAAGTCTAAATACTGATAGATTCTGGTGTGCCTCAATTAATGTATTAAGCAGTGATTTATTTACTAGATTAAAACCACAGATGATACAAAAATGTTTGCACTCAGTTTAGAGGTACCATTGTCAATGAAAGCATATTGTCAGACACTGGTACAAGTAAATGAAAATCAGCAACAATTTTCTACAGCATAGAAGGCAGAAAATCTTCTGTGCTGAGCTGCCATACTGCAAGTTCACTTAACTTGATAGAAAGGGAATGTGTTTTTGCCGAAAGCTGTTTGAATGACAGCAGAGTGAGTGCTTTATCGCTTCCAGCAAAGGTGTGATGTTGCTATTTCTTCACTGTTGTGAATTCATGGAGTTGATATACGTAAGTTGAGGGGTGGGGTCCTCCCCCAATGGGGGGGGGGGGTGCAAGCTTGATGTACTTTTCACTGAAATTGGCTTTTGGTGAATTTTTTTTTTTTTTTTTTTTTTTTTTTTTTTTTTGCAGGTTTTGTCTGTTGGGCAAAAATGATCAACAGATAATGTTCAATCCAGTAGAGATAAAAAAATTCTCCATTGGTGAAAACAGAAAAATATGATTTTCTGTAGATGTTAACTGTATGTTAAACAAGTCAGTGTTAGCAATTCTGAAAAAAAATGCAGGAGTTTATGGAAATGACATTATGCTCCCAGTACTCTTACTGGAGTGACAGGGAAAGCAGAATGCTGGCTGCTTTAGGAAGAAAGTATGTATAGCTGTCACTTTGGCTTTCAGAAACATTAGCTCTCATATACAATTCTACAGCAGTAATGGTACAGCTGCTGCTGTGGCATTCCATTGGGGGATGAGTGCAATGTTTGATCTGATGTTGTCAATCTTCATTCATTCTTGAACTGTTGGGTCTCGGTTCTGTCCTTGGAACCGGCTTGGCCGTTATATCAAGCTCTCACCAGCCAGAAACTCTCAAGCTAAGGCTACCCATAGTGCCTTTCTTCCCTTCCCCAGATCTCGTTTGCCACGTAGAATTTCGGACACATCACCCGTACTCTCAGTTAAGTGCTAACCTTTTTTTCTTATATATACCAAATAAAGAAAGAAAAGTGCCGTCAATGACCAAAACCATGTCCTCAGCACTCTAATGGTATACCAAGTAAGCACAAAGCAGGCAAAATCTTCCTGGAATGTTTTTATGCAACAATAAAGGCTCTCCAATACACATTAACAATAACAAATTCCACAATACATTTTTGTCTCTTATTTCTTCAGTTGAATATATATTTTTTTGTTACTTAGCTCTAATTACTTAGTTGAATTCTTTCAAGTTACTGACCTGTCTTGTTGAGTGAGAGTGCTATTTCTTCCCTTTTTTTACCTTATCAGTAAACACTTTCTTACCATCGTTGATATAGGCCTCTCCCTTCTCTCTTACCTTTGGTAATCCTGTCAATACCATCGTTGTTATTCCCCTTCACCCCTTTAACCTTTGCGGGTATTTTTCTTTAACTACCAACGTCAGTATGACCCTTTCAAAAAAAAAAAGTTTCTTTACTCTGTATTCTCTCTTACTTCTTCTGTGTGTGAGTAAGTGGTGCCTGTGAGTGTGCCTTCTCGTTTAAGGTTTGGATAATGACAGAGAAGCATAAGGGAACCACTGGTTTCAAACAGTACAAAGGATGTCCCAGAAAGATGCCCAACTCGGATGGACATCTTTCCTGTGTTTATTGTTTGGGGGTGCCACATTTAGAGATTCAACTGCCATGTGAACTATTCAAGGGTTTCAGCGCTAAAACCCTTGTAGAGAGACGCAACAAATTAATCCTCAAAGGGCTGTTAAAATGTCCTTTTAGTGAGGCTTTGTCTGAAGCGGAGACGTCAAAGTCTCCCAAAAAGGAGTCAAAAAAGAGGAGCCACTCCATTCCTGCATCTCCTAGTTTCCAGGAATCTAAATCTTCTAAGGGCCAGGCCTCTTCTCATACCTCGAAACTGAGGCCTAAGATTCAAAAATTGACACCTGCTACTGTTTCAGCACCGATGCCTGCAACTTCTACCACAGTGCCGACAACTACTGAACCTATGAAAGCCACTTCTGTACCGACCCCTTCATTGGTACCTGTGACCCTCTTGGCACCAACAATAGTTTCCCCAGTCAAACTAGTTACTTCTCCCCCACCAAAACAAATCATTGGTCAGCCAACCATGGTGCTGAAGGTCAAATTCTTACCGAGGAGTAGGTACTCCCCATCTATTGACCCCTTCCTTGGTCAACAATTAAGACCCTTTGTTGAACACCCAGAATCACCCTCAGGGATGTCCATCCATTCCACCAGGAGGCTTTCAGAGATTGATGTAATCAGATTAGTGGATCAGCTCTGGGTGGCCAGAGGTCTCCCTCCCCCATCTAGGACCTCTGTCCATTCTGGATCTTAGGCCTCTACTCCAAGGACTCCCACTTATCTTCCCTCCTTCAGCCTCTCCGCAGGTCTTGGAGCCCCTGACTTCGACTTTCCTGGTGCTGAACACTTCGGTATCGATGGTGGACCTCACCTTGGTTCCAGAACTGACTCTGTGGTTGGCGGCTCTGTCGGAGCCGACCCACCCATGGGATCATGTCTTGGCTGCCAGCTCCAGGATACCTAGTTCAGCTCCGATTTTTTTCATGGCACCGTCTATGGTTCCTGGTGCTTTGACAGTTCCGAGTCCTCTCACGGCTTCTTCTCTGGAGGTGGACTCATCAGAGCGGCGTTTGACCCCGGGTCCGAGGTTGACTTTCACAGTTCCGGGCTCCCATCCCTCTTCGGGTGGGCCTGCCTTCCAGAATATGGAGAGAGATCTCACCTCAGCAGGCTTGCAGTTGGCACCATCCCCGTCGGAGTGTCAAATCTATGTTTCTTCTGGCTTGCAGCTGTCACAGTGTGCTACTTCTGGGCAGAGGGCACGAGAGCAGCAACACACCCTGCTGCAGGGTACCCTCTCTTCAGAGTCCTCCTCAGATCTCCCCCCTGAGGAACCACCCCATAAGAGATTGTGCAAGAGGAAGCACCTAGATTCTCTGGAAGAATCTGTCACTGAAGATACAGATTATGATGAAGGGGAAGGGTCCTCACTGTCGCCCTCTGAGGATGTCTCCTTTGGATACATTCTGGAAATTTTAAAACAGAGGGGTAATTGGAAGTCCACCAACCCTTCCTGCAAGGAACCAGTTTTCTTGCAGGCATTCTCTGCCTGACCCTCTACTTCTTGGGTGACCCCACCTGCCGATGAATTGGTCAAGCATATCATGCAGCATGCATGGAAGGCTCCTGACACTATAGAGCCAATCCCCCGGAGACCAGACAAAATTCTCTCCGAGCCCAAAGATCAACCCCACTGGTCCAAAGGTCTAGTGGTAGATGCTATGAACTCGCCGAGGAGAGTCCTGCTGTCCATCCTCCAAACCGAGAGTTTCAGGTGATGGACAGATTCAGGAAGCGGGTCTATGCTTCAACGACCTTTGCCATACGGCATTGAATTTTTCGACACATTTCACACAAGGGACCTGATAACAGAGCTTCCAGGGACCTTGGCAGGAGCAGTTTTTGATGAGGTACACGATAAGGTTTTCCTCCCAGCTTGCGACCCTTGAATCGATATCCGACTCATCCATGTGGCTTATTGTGTACACAGCCACAAGGATGGCCAGGGCAGTGTGTACAGGCGTTGGCATTAAGCGTCACACCTGAATGCGCTTATGTAACTTTGCAGACCCTTTCAAGTCTTCCTTTGTCAGCGCTCTGGTAGATACTACCTCATTGTTTGGCCCTAAAGTCAGAGACACACTAGCCAAGTGTGAAGGACGGAAAGACCCTTTCTGCTGTGGGCATGCATTTTTCCACTCCTCAATGACCTTACTCCAGTCATCAGTGGAGTGGAAAGATGTGGTTCAAGAAGTCCCAAGGGCAGTGGGGGGAACTCATTGGGAAGATGTCCTTCCTGTGGCAGAGGGAGCCCACCTAACCAGTTTTCCAGAGGTTCTTTCTCTGGGCAACCCTACCAGCGCTCCTGAGCAGCGGCCTGATTGCTTACCTCTGGAGGCAGTCGGGGGAAGATCCTCTGTGCACCGTATAGCCTGGCGCACAATAACATCAGATTCTTGGGTGCAGATAATAATTATCAGAGGTTACAGCATTCCCTTCACTCTTTATCCCAGACCATGAAGGCGAATCCCCAATATTCCACCCAGTCAGAGGGATACAGTGGCACTAGAAGTTAAAAAGCTGCTTCAAAAAGAGTCATCCAGGTAGTCCCATCAGACCAGATAGGATCCAGTTTTACTCAAGATTCTTTTTAGTGCCAAACAAAGATGGGACTGGAGGCAGATTCTAAACTTCAGTGTTCTGAACAAGTTTGTTCGACAGACGGAATTCCGGATGGTCACCGTTCAGTCTGTCCTTCCTTTTCTGGAGAAAGATGATAGGATGTGCTCTATAGATCTTCAGGATGCATATTACCACATAAAAATGGACAAGTGCTCCAGAAGATATCACCGCTTCCGGCTGGGAGCCAGTCATTACTAATTTCGAGCACTGCCCTTTGGTCTCACCACAGCCTCCAGGGTGTTCACCAAATGCATGGCAGTGGTAGCAGCTCACTTAAGGCTACAGGGATTCCGTGTGTTTCTATATTTAGACAACTGGCTCGTCACCGTCCCCTCCAGGCAGCTACTGCTTTTCACCTTGGGCTCTGTTCTAAGGCTTACAGAGTTCTTAGGTATCTCAATAAATGGGAAAAAGTCAAAATCATCCCCCACACAAGACATAGAATTCATTGGAGCAACATTAAACACAAAATCCTGCATGGCTGCTGTCCCTCTTCACAGACTGATAAGGCTGAGGCCGCAGTTCCAAGTGATCCTCTCTCAAGACAAAATTTCGGCTCATCTCTTTTTACAACCTCTTGGGTCTATGGCAGCAACAATCACCCTAGTTCCTCTATCAGGATACCACATGAAGCTGCTTCAGTGACTCCTCGCGTCACAGTGGTCTCTGTTAACACACCCAATCCGCATAACCAACCGTTAGAAGCAGGATTTACATTGGTGGATGAAACCATAAGAATTATGGAGCCGCCCCTTCTCACCCTCACAGCCCAAGGCCGTAGTGACCATGGATGCTTCCCTGATGGGTTGGGGGGCATTTTCAGAGAAAGACAGTACAAGGCACTTGGTCCCTTCAAGAGGCCAGTTTGCATATCAATGCCCTAGAACTGAGGGCAGTGCTGTTAGTGCTGCAAGCCTTTCAATCTACCCTCACTTCGGAGACAATTGCTATTCAGTCAGACAACATCAACAAATGGGGGGAACCAGATCCTACCCAATTTGTCGGGAAGCCCTTAGAGTTTGGCAATGAGTGATCGCTCCAGCCGCTTTCAAATAGCAACTCACATCCTGGGGAGTTCCAGAATGATTGTGGACAGACTGAGCAGATGCATTCTCCTGCCTCACGAGTAGTCTGCCAATCCCATTGTGGCGACAAAGATCTTCCATTGATGGGGGTCAGCTTTCCTGCAGTCTGTTTGCCTCTCCCATAAACCACAAGTGCAGCAGCTACTTTGCCCTAATCCCCCCCTCACAGGGAGTCCCTGAGAGATGCTGTCCTACACGATTGGCCTCCGGGACTTTACACCTTCCCACCAATCCCCCTAATTCCTCAATTTTTAAAGAAAACACAGCGGTTGAGAAGCAAAGTGATCCTCATTGCACTTTATTGGCCCCATAAAGTCTGTTTTCCCCTTCTTAGGCCTCATTTGGTTCACTCTCCATGGATTCTGGATCCAGCACCAGATCTGTTGCTTCACCCACAGGGACTAGTCCATCCCAACCTACAAAGTTTCAAGCTGATGGCTTGGTTTCTCCACTTCCAGTAATTGCCAGGCAGAATAACCTATCTTCCCCAGTACAAAACATACTTTTAGCTTCTCACAAACCATCCATCAGGAAACTTTACCTTGGTAAATGAAGCAGATTTGTGTTTTGGTCTCAGGAAAGACGAACTGAGCCCTTTTCAGCTTCGATTGATAAGGTATTAGAACATTTATCAACCTTGTTCCAGTCAAGAGCCTCTGCCTCTACTATTAGAGTTCATTTGGCCGCTATTTCAAATTTTCATGATGGTTTCATCTACCTTCCTTTAATGTCTCATCTCCTTTGCAAAACCTTTCTAAAGGGCGTTTTGCATTTGAAGCCACCATTTAAAGAGCCCATTGAGCCTTGGAATTTAACGCTAGTCTTGCAAAGTTTGCTCCATCAGCTCTTTGAGCCAGCAGCCACCTGTGATATCAGATATTTATCTTGGAAAATGTTATTCCTGATAGCCGTTACGTCAGCCAGAAGAATATCAGAATTGCAAGGTTTGTGTGTGAAACATCCATATATCAATTTTCACAAACAGAGAGTATCATTTGGAACTAACCTCTCTTTTTTGGCTAAGGTAGTATCAAACTCCAATATTAACCAGTCTATAGATCTACCAGTTTTCTTCCCAGATTTTTCAAACAAGGGGGCATATTGCTTGTATTTGTTGGACGTACACAGACAATTATATTTTTATCTGGATAGAACTAAATCATGTAAAAAATCAGCCCAACTGTTTCTATCCTTTTCAGGTACTAGACTGGGCAAACCATTTTCAAAAGTTATTCTGTCAAAATGGTTGAGAGATTGCATCACCTTTGTTTATACTCAAAATAAGCTGGACTTGCCAATAAAGGCACATTCTACTAGATCTGTTTCCACTTCAGTAGCCCTTCATGCCAGAACTTCTATGGATGGCATATGCGCAGCCACAACTTGGGCTACCCCCCCATACCTTAATCACTCATTACAAAATGGATACAGTCTCCAGGGAAGAGCATCCTTTGGCTCTATGGTGCTCAGGAACAGTAGTTAGGGACTCTGCCCCAACAATTCAAGAATGAATGAACATTGATAGCATCAGATAAAGAAGTTATGTTCTTACGATAACCAACCATCTGTGTTGTCGATCTCATTCTTGACATCCCATTTTTGACATCCCACCCACCTTTCCCTCCTAAGACTTCTGGTGGTTCGGTGCTAGTCCTGGGATCCTGGTAGGGTAATTGCTCTGACAAAGCTGTCACATTTTTCTGTCTCTATTTTATGGGCAAGACTCGATCTGAGGGGAGGGGAAGAGAGACGCTATGAGTATACTGGGAAACACTGTAATTGGGGAGAAAACATTCAACATCTTGTCTCTGTCTCTTTTGACAGGGCTGTTTTGCTGGGCATTGCTAAAAAGTTGATTTCTGCCTTTTCCAAGCCAGGTAAAGTCTCATGCAAGGAAAGGAAAAGAGCTTCTTCCCATTCTAACAGGAATATTCAGTCAAACAGTCTTGAAAGGGAGAGGGGGTGTACCTCAAAGGATTCTACTCTGTCAGAACTTTCTGATTCTTTTTGGCATCTATTTCTCTGAAGCCATGTCAAACATCAAAGGCCATGTTTATAAGCAGTTTACAGACTGCTGCACAGTGGTATATGCCTAGCCTACAAGGCATCCTCTGATCCCACACTGATTTGTTGCACATCCACAGAACAGATAGCATCAGAAATACCCATTCTAAGGACCTTAACCTCATCTGCAACATAAGCAGGATATGTTGGAAGGATAGTCTCAAACCTTACACTTTCTCTGGAATAGGGTTTTCATCCATGTGAAGCAACGGTCATCCCCATCCTTATTCAAACCTAAATTAGACCAGTGAATGAGAAATCACAAATTTACCCCTGGTTTGGCACCAATGTCTCTAATGCACAGGAACAGCCTGTGAGCACTTGATGTGTACAAGCCTGTATCATAACCATAAAACTCTTTGGAGTATTGACACTTGTCAGCAATATTTGTGTGAATTTGGGGTAAGCTTGGCTAGGCTTAAAATGGCTCTTAAGCCAATAGCATAGTAACTACCTGTGAACCTGTGGACCTGTAAAATTTATAGTTTCTGACTTCCCTACTGAAGAAATGTCTTTCACTGAGATTTTATCTAATACGAGGGAGTTTTTTGAAGTGGGAGTAGAGTTCATTACACAGAAAATGTGTTATGATGTAATACAATTACAGGTGCCTAAAGTTACATTTATTCCTCCTGTTTATTTGCCTTAAAGAATGTGTTTTTGTGCTACATCCAGTATGCCCAATGGACAATCTTCAGCTTCTAAGAGGTGTGATAAGTTATATAAGGTACCCCAGACACACAAATATCCATTTTCTAATCCCAAAGCAGACCTTGCAGTCATTTCTCTTTCTAAATCTGCTGATACCAAATAGGTTACTGCTCCTAATAAAGAGGGGAAAACAGTGGACATGTTGAGGAATAAAATGTAATCTGATGTTGTTTATCTTCACCAAATCCTTGACAGTGAGTTTGGTTCCAAACCTCGGAACCGACACGGCCATATCTTTCAGCTCATACTCTCCAAACTCTTGAGCCAGGCACTACTCATAAGGCACCTCACAGAGATGACCTCAGATCTCGTTTTCTACTTCACAGACTAGATGTGTTTGTTCATTCTCTTGAGCCTTGGCCTAATTATTGTTAAGTGTTTTCAGATTTTTTCATATAATTATCTTCGTTCTTTAAACTCTTGTATTTTTTATATTTTCTAGTACTTCTACTCACTCTTCTTACCTTACTAATTAACCTTTCCTTCATTCTCTTTTTCTACTGTAGGTCGACTGTCCATTACCATCACTGCTACTCCTTCCTTTCTCTTTTTAAATACCTTTAAAAGTATTTCTTAATGCCATCGTATGTTCATAGGTTCATAGGTTGATACTAGGCTATCGACCCTAGGGTCTATACAGGTCTAGCCATAACAATTCCCTGGCTATTTCTTCCCACACTATTTACCTCCCTGGTCCCCTGTCTAGCAGGGCGACTGACATGATCCCCGGGGTGAATTTCCTTTTTCCCATCCAGTCGTCAAGGTTCCTTTTGAAGAGGGCCAAGGAGGCGTTCTGCTTGAAATGTATGGGCAGTCTGTTCCAGAGTCTGGGGAGTCCCTGGGTCAGGAACCTTTATCCCTCCAGCATGTTTTGTTTATTGTGATGACAAGGTTTAGATCCCTGGAGCGTGTGGCTCTGAGGGATTGGGATTTCTTTAAGTGTATATATCCAACAGCTATGGGTTTGATATGGCCTTGTATGTTAAGCAGAGATAGCCTCTGAGTAGACGATATGCGGTATTGTTTTTTTTTTTCCTCTCCCTTTTTCTATCCAAAAAAAAAATATTTTCTTCTTCTTTCCTTTACCCTTTGAATATGGCGGACCAACAAGAGAAGCTTTCCCCTTAGAACCTTCCAAGGGCACCTCCTGGTTCAGGAGGTGTAAGAAATGTGAGGGTAAAATGCCCAACTCAGACGGACATACCCTGTGTGTGTACTGTCTTGGCAGGATTCATTTGCAAGAGAATTGTGCGATTTTTCACTGGTTTTCTACCCGCACATTGACAGAAAGAAAAAACAAACTAACTTTGAAAGGGCTTCTGAAATCTACCTTCAACCAGGCCATCTCTGAGTCCAGGGAGAAAACTAGCGCTTCATCATCATCTTCTTCCCATGGATCAAAGAAAAGGTCATCGTTGGTTCCAAAGTCCTTGGAACCAACTAGAAAAATGTCTAAATTTTCCTCTGTACCGAAGAGTTCAAAGGCACCAGAGGACTTGACTACACCTACTAAATTGGCTTGGGAGCCAACAGCCTTTACATCGGTACCTACTGATAATTCGGTACATAAGCAATCTGGGCTAACTGCGCTTCCAAGTACTTCCTACTTCCCTTCTCTGGACCCATTCAGAGATACCCCATTTGTGGAAGTGAGACCCATGAGATCTCCTTCCACTGCATCGGTACATTCTACTAAGTGTCTGTCAGAAGCAGATATTATGAGACTAGTGGATCAGCTACTTGTGGCAAGAGGATTGCCTTTGGTTCCGAGCCAGACTGGCATCAAAGCTGTCCATCCTATACCCCTCCTCATACCCTCCTTCTCCAACTCTAGATGAGCCTTTGATCCAGACACTCCCAGCTCCAACTGACCTGGTTATGGTAGCATCTTTGTCTTCAGTTCAGAGAACCGTCTTGAGTATCTCCGAGCTTTCGGCACTGGAGACCTCCCGGGGTCGAGACTCTCTGGTCAGGTCCGAGATGCATGGTACCTTTTTGGTTCCTTTGGAACCGTTTATGCCTCTCAGTGCCTCGGCCCTTGTAGTGTTGACCCAGGCTCCTATTCCGGAGGTGGTCTCCTCCGTGCAGGGTGTGACCCCAGCTCCAAAGGAGTCTATTTTGGTTCTGGGATCCCATCCCTCTATGGGAGGCCTGCCTTCCAGATTATGGAAAAGGCATTATCCATTGGGGATTTTCAGTCTTTGCCATCCCTTTCGGGACAGATTTCCTCTTCCTCCCGACCTGAGCTACCGTTAGTCTCACCCCCTGGACAGAGGCCACAAAAGTCCCAGGTAACTCCCACTTTAGTGGTCTCCTCTTCAGGAAGTGCAAGAGGAAGCACCTAGACTCCCCGGAAGAGTCTTACACTGAAGATACTGATTTTGATGAAGGGGAAGGTTCCCCCAAGTCACCCCCTGATGATGTTTCCTTCAGGGACATGCTGGAAATCCTGAAACAGAGGGGTGGCTAGTCATCCATCCAGCCTTCCTCGGAGGAATCAGTATACCTGGAGGCTTTTCATACCCAGCCCTCTGCCTCTTGGATCTCTCCATCAGCTGACGATCTTATTAAATTGATCGCTCAGTGGGCGTGGAAGATCCCCGAATCCATAGAGCCAATACCCAAGAGACCTGACCAGATATTATCGGCCCCCAAAGATGAACCACATTGGTCTAAAGGGATCCTTGTCGACGCCATGGTGATAGCGGCTGCCACCAGAAAGGAACTCTTTGAAGAGAGTCCCACTATCCATCCTCCTGACAAGGAGTCTGGGACTTTGGCTAGATTTGGGAAGTATGTTTATGCTTCAATGACCTTCGCTGTAAGGTCCTTGAACTATGTGCCACACTTTACAAGATTACAGAGATATTTGATTAAAGAGCTTTCAAACACTCTCTCAGAAGCAGTGGCTGAGGGGGTCCGTGACAAAGTCTCCTCCTAGTTTGGCTTCACTTCGTCCATGAGGCTTATTGTGCATGCAGCTGAAGGGATGACCAGGGCAGCGGGTTCAGGCATAGCCATCAGAAGACATTCCTGGATGCGCTTGTGTGATTTTGTGGAACCATTTAAAGCATCATTTTCAATGCTCCTTTTGACAAATCCACCCTTTTGGCCCCAAGGTAAAAGACACCCTAGCCAGATGTGAGAAAGATGGTAAGACCCTATCTGCCATAGGCATACGTTTCTCCACTCCTCAGAGACCTTTTTCTAGGAATCAGAGGAGTGGAAGACTATGGTTTAAAAAATCCAAAGGCCTTTCCAAGACTCACGAGACAAAGACTTCCCCCGGGGCAGAGGGCAAGCAATGGAAGATGCTGTCCTAGAGGCAGAAATGGACTGCAAAATCAGGGGTCCAGATAATCTTTCTTTGGAACTTCCTATCAGCATCCCTGAATGGTGGCCCAATTGCCTTCCTCTGGAGGCAGTCGGGGGGGGGGGGATTGTCCCTGCACCAACATGCCTGGCAACTGATAATGTCAGACAAATGGGTGCAGGGGATAATATCCACAGGTTACAAACTTCCACTAGTTGTAAGTCTCAAACCCCACAGAACTCTCCCGGATGTTCCATCCAGTCAAAGGGAGGCAACACTCTTAGAAATCCAAAAACTGCTCAAAAAAAAGAGTCATACAAAAAAAACCCACAGACCAAATAGGATCCGGGATTTACTCGAGATTTTTTTTAGTGCCCAAAAGAACAAGGGACTGGAGACCCATTTTGGATCTCAGCCAGTTCAACAAGGCTGTCCAGCAAACCAAATGCCGGATGGTCTAGGTTCAATCCATGCTTCTGTTCTTGGAAAAAGGAAACTGGATGTGATTTAAAGACCTCCAAAATGCTTATTACCACATAAAAATGGAAAAAGCTCCAGGAGTTTTCTGTGCTTCTGGCTAGGAGCCAGTCATTACCAGTTCAGAGCACTGCCTTTTGGCCTCACCACAGCCCCCAGGGTGTTCATCAAATGCATGGCAGTATTTGCAGCTCATCGCAGACGGAAAGGTTTTCAAGAGTTTCCATATCTTGATGATTGGCTCCTCATGGCTACCACCAGGTGTTTCTAGAAGAGGCAAGAGACTACACCATAAATATTTGTATGTCGCTAGGTATAACAATACATTTTAAAAAGTCCAACCTTCAGCCATCTCAGCAACTGGATTTCATCAGTGCTCATTTAGACACTATATCAGGGATTGTGTTCCTCCCTCCAGAAAGACTACAACGCAGCAAAATCCAAGCCAGGAAAATTCTTCAGAGCGACAAGGTTTTAGCGAGACTTGTTCTTCAGACCTTGGGTTCCATGACTGCATCAATCGCTCTGCTTCCTCTTGTGAAGTTTCATATGTGAATCCTGCAGTGGTTACTAGCTTCCCAGTGGTCTCTCATGCATTAGCCGTTGTCTCTTCCAGTTTTGATTGCCAACTGTTGCAAACAGGATCACAAATGCTGGCTACATTCTGACCAGATCCTTTTGGGTCAGCCTTTTATTCTTCCTCAGCTGCAAGCCATAGTGACCACGGATGCTTGCCAGATTGGGGAGGGGGGGCATTATCTGGGAAAGGCAGTCCAAGGCACATGGTCCCAATTGGAGGCCAACTTGCACATCAATGTTCTAGAAATGATGGCAGTGATATTAGCATTGCAAGCACTCCAAGACATCCTTCCTCTCAGGACAGTTGCAATTCAGACAGACAGCATGTCGGTAGTCTGGTATATAAACAAACAAGGGGGAACCAAATTTTACCCACGATGTCGAGAAGTACTCAGAGTTTGGCAATGGCAATCTGTTCCAACCGCTTTCTGATAGCAACGCAAATTCCGGGAAGTTACAACGTGATAGCAGACAATCTGAGGAGGTCTATTCTTATGCCTCACAAGTGGTCTCTTAATCCTATAGTGGCGAACAAAGTATTTCGCCATTGGGGCCAACCCTGCTTGTTGTGACCTCTTTGCCTCTCTCCTGAACAACAAGTGCAGAAGTTACTTTCCCTTAATCCCCCCTCTGGGGCTTTCACCCAGAGACGCTGTCCTCCACGATTGGCCTTTCGGTCTGTTATATGCCTTTCCTCCCAACTCCTGTCATATTGCAATTTCTAAAGAAAGCCAATAGGACAAAGAATTCAGTAATCCTCATTGCCTCCTTCTGGCCTCGACAATTTGTTTTCCCTTCTTTTGGCCTCATCTAATACAGAAACCATGGATTCTGAGTTACGAGCACTTAACAGTAAGTTAGTCCTACCTCATTTTTCACGAAGACATGGTTTCTTGATAACACATCCTACCTTTATGCCTAAAGTCATCACAGAGTTTACTTCAAGCCAGACTATTCATCTCTCAGTTTTCTTTCTTGAACTAGTAACCACCTATGAACATATAAAGAATAAGGGAGAATAGTTTCTTCACTGTCTGGACTTACACAGGCAACTCTGATACAATCTTTGCAAACTCGACCTTTTAGTGAAGCTGATCAGCTGTTTGTCTCCAATGAAGGTAAGAGAAAAGGAAAACCAGTGTCAAAGCTTGTTGTTTCATGCTATTACTTTTTGTTATGCGCATCACAAAAATCCACTTCCAGGCATGGTTACGACACACTCTACAAGAGCATTAGCATTTTCTGTGGCTGTCTGGAAAGGATTGGACTCTAGAAATATTCTACACACAGCAACTTGTCCTCTGTACATACATTTACAAGGCATTGCAAACTGTATTCTTTTTCTAGATCCAGAACAGACTTTGCTATGACCATACTCCTGGGCTTCTGGAGTCTTGGATATTGGTTTTCATACAATTGTCTAAGCTATGTGAGTCTACCCATATAGCCTAGTCTACTGCAACAGGGATACATTCATGAACATAGTACTTTTGTGTAAGTAAACTTAATGTAACAGTCGATTTTCTAATGGATAATCATTGTGGTAGCCGTCCTTTCCTCCAGCCCCCCTGTTCTGATGTTTCTATACTGTTTTGCAAGGATGTGGTTATTTTATGTATAGTTTTTGTTATTATTCTGTTTGTTTCCTAGCAGAAATACTCAGGGCTCATGCATCCTTCTAGGCAAAAATGTTCTAAAGCTTTTAATGTTCCATATGACTTTTATATGGGGCATCCTGCAATCGTTTGTTAGGTTTGTGAGCATGAAAGATGCCCAAAGCCTTGAGAAGTTGGCTGGTGTTGGGGGGTAAACCTATGTAGCTTAGGCTACTGGAGTGGCACATACGGTTTGGTTTCAGAGGGATTTGGTGGAAAACCAGATACTCTGAAACATTTGCCTGTGGGTGAACTGAGATCACATTTGAAAGCCCACATGGCAATTATTACATCCATGTACTTGATTCATAATGCAGTGGATGGAATAGCTAAAGTGTCTGGTTCTAGCATTGCAGTACACTGGCAGGCTTGGCTATGCCTCACTAATTCTGTGGACTACTTTAAGGTCCCTTTGACAGGACCTTCTTGTTTGGGCAAAACATCAAAGGCATGTTGTTGCAATGTGAACAAGAGGGCAAAATGCTTACTGCTGATGGGGTTAGGTTTTTTTGCCCCACAACAGTTCTTTCAAAGGAACCAAAAAGATGCCAAAAACGTATGGTTTTGTAAATCCCAGTGGCCTCAGCAGAGGCAACAGTATGACACAGGATCCCATGGTGGGGGGATACTCATTTAACTGCCATCCTAAAAACAGAGATGTTCTGCACCAGTAAGGATTCTGGAGATCCTTTTGAGAATCCTGTCAGTATAAACCCCAAAGAATTACCCAATTGTTCCACTTTGGAGGCATTTGGGGGAATGCTTTTCCATGTACTTACCTTTGTAGTTGACCATCACACAAGACAAATGGGTAACAGAAATTATATCCAGAGGCTACTCAGCAAGATTTTTAACAATGCCCAAACCTCCATCCTCGCAGTCTCCACTTGTTCCACCCCATCAGAGAGCAGCACAATAGGATGTATACAGTCTGTTACATAACTGAGCCATTCAGGAGGTCCCACCAGGACAGAGAGGGTATGGATTTTTCTGTCAGTTCTTCCTGGTGCCTAAATAGAGCCAAGACCTCAGACCAATCCTCTGCCTATGTTAATTTAATCATTATGGAAAGAAGGAGTCATTCTAGATGGTCATGGTGCAGTTTATTCTGTCCTGTCTATAGACAGGAGACTGGATGTGCTCTTTGGATCTGCAGGATGCATACCTACACCTCAAAATAGAGAAGCCATCCAGTAGATTACTGTGCTCTAAGGAGTGATCCATTTGTTACCATTTCTGAGTCCTATCATTCAGAATATTCACAAACCACCATGTTCATAGGTTCATAGGTGTGTACTAGGCTAATGGCCCTGGAGCCTTTACAAGTCTAGCCCCATAGGATTACCCTGACATTGTGCCACCCGACCTTAGTTCCCAGTGCCTCTGTTGAGCAGAGCCACTGGAGTGATCCCCGGGGTGAATTTTCTATTTCTCATCCACTCATCAAGATTTCTGTTAAAGAGGGACAGTGAGGTGCTCTTCTTGACATGTATGGGAAGTCTGTTCCATAGCATGGGCAGTCTCTGTGTTATGAACCCGTCCTTCCAGCATGTTCTATTGATTGTGTTAATGAGGTTGAGGTCTTTGGAGCGTGTGGTGCAGAGGGTTTGGGATTTCTTTAGATGTAGCATTTCTAACAGAGTTGGGTCAGACATGGCTTTATAAGTCAAGCAGAGATCGCCTCTAAGTAGGCGATATGAGACAGAGAATAGTTGGAGTTTTTTGAGTCTGTCCATATAGGACAAGTGTTTAAGGCCTAGGATCTTTTTTGTGAGGTACTTTTGCGGCCTCTCCAGTTATTGCATGTGTCTGGTGAGGTGCATGCCAAATGGGGCATTGTACTAGATGATTGGCCTAATTACGGAAGAGTAGAGGGAGACAATGACCTCTTTCTTCCTGGATGCAAAACCCATAGTAATGAGATGTGCCACATAGAAGGACTTTCTGACTACAGTGGCAATGTGGTGATCAAAAGAGAGGTTGCTTATATCACTAAATTAAAGGATTTCAACACCTTCATATTGCAAGAAGTTCATGTTTTTTTTAGAATTTAATGCCAAGAATAATACATCTGACATTTTCATTTGGGATGCAGTGAAGGCATGCCTATATGGCAGAATAATTGATTGGTATAAGAAAAAAATACTTTTATGGGATAAAGACTTAAAAGATATACAAACAAAACTAGATATCTTGAATCTTGAGTTATCAAAAAATCCACAAGAAAAATCTAAATTGGATGAACTAAAAACCTTAAATAAAAAATATCTTGAGATGCTTAATCATAAAACTATGATTAGTCTAGAGAAATATAAATTTATTAATTTTTCTATGAATCCAAGATCTTTGAATATTTTATCCAATAAAGTAAAAAGAGTGAATAAATTCAGTCACAGTAAAGAACTATATTCGCATCAGAAGAAAAAATTTGTATCTGATTTGCATAACATATTAACTGAATTTAGAGAATTTTTTCTTAACTTAAACCAATCTTCTGCATTAATAAACTCAGAAAGAAATTCAAGCCTTTATTTAAAAAACCTCTAAAAATAGATTAACAAATGAACAAATTAATTTACTTGATAGACAAATTACTTTAAAAGACATTCAAGAACAAATTAATGTTGTCAGAATAAAGCACCTGGTAATGACGACATTATTCCAGAAATTTACAAATTGCTACCAGATAAAGCACTAACTTTATTACTTTCAGTTTTTAATACTATACAAAATAAAAATATTATCCTCCCTCATGGAAATAGACATTCATCTCTCCTATTCTAAAGCCTGAAAAAGACCCTACAAAATGTAATTCATATAGACCTATCTCGTTACTAAACACTGAAAAATATTTATATCTGTATATGCAAAGAGACTTAAGATATATTTCCCAATTTAGTAGATGAAGACCAAACAGGTTTCATAATAAACAGAACAACTTATACTATTAAATAAAAAGTAATAGCACAAGAGCAAAACAATGAAGAGGTAAATCACATCAGTGCAAAATCCCATATGCAGAATTCCTCCAAACTCTCTGAAATCGAGGAAAACAAATCAAAGTCGAAAGATTCAAATGTTTGATGATGACATTTTGTGGTGGTAAAAAAATAAAAAACAATAATTTAATTAATTATTTAATGATAGATTAAAAAAAAAAAAGTCTTAAATTTAACCTTAATAAAACACAAATCGTGTTATCTGGTTCAAACAGTATAATATTCAAAATGAATTTGAAAAATATATACCACAATCCCAACAAATAAAATATTTAGAAAATTTATTGCGGTGGTAAAAAAAAAAAAAAAAAACTGAACTTTGATAAAACTTTAACATAAATAGATAACTTAATTCATAAATGGTCTAAAATAAATTTTTCAATAGAGGAGAAATTGTCATTCATAAAGATGATACTTCTACCAAAAATTCTATACATAATTCAATCTATTTCTGTACCTCCATCTTATGCAATAATTAAAAAGTTTAACATTAAGATTAAAAAATTCCTATGGTATCCAATTAAACCCAGAATTTCTTTAACATATCATATGTATAGTTGGGATAATGGAGGCATTGCATTACCAAACTCATTCATTACTTTTTTATTTTTTTTTTCAGAACAACATTATTATTAAAATTAAATATATTTATATATATATATATATATATATATATATATATATATATATATATATATATATATATATATATATATATATATATATATATATATATATATATATATATATACATATATATATACACATATATACATATATATTTATATATATATATATATATATATATATATATATATATATATATATATATATATATATATATATATATATATACATATATAAAACTATTAAATCAGACTTAGATATAAATGGAGAATGTTTACCTGGAGATTTTTAAATAGATCATTCATCACTCCAGATAAAATAAATAAGATGTTTAAAGAAGATGTAATATGTTGGATATGTTTGCAGGTTCAGAATGCTGATTGGGCACATATTTTCTATGATGGTTCGCATATGAAAACATTTTGGGAAGATATCAGTAATTTCTTACAAGCGATATTCACTGATAATTTTCTACTTACAAAGTCATTAGTTTTATTTAATTCTCCAATTTTATCCTGTGTAAAATCAAGCAAATATCCGCTTCTTTGGTCTGTTCTGTCCATAGCCAGGAAAGAAATCACTAGAAACGGGAAATCATCACAATCTCCTTCTTTTCAAAACTTTAAATATCTTCTCTTGGAAGTATCCATATTTTCTAGGAATACAGCAATGTACAACCAGTGGTTGAATATAATTGATTTATTAGAAAATCAATAATTTGAAGTTATTAGTCAGCTCTTATAGATTTGATCTAATTTGTATATAGTATAGTGAACATCTTTGTACATAGTTCATTGTCTTTTTTTGATCTTTTATATTAGCAGTTTGATTTTTATTTAATTCATTATAAAATATATTTAATTCTATGTTAATAATTGTATGTTTCAGAAATGACATTAATAAAACTTATTTAAAAAGATTATAACTCCTCCTGTGTTCAGTGGATTACCATTGATGCTGGACTTCAGAGAAGTAGATACTGGGACTCCACTTGTGACTTGTCAGCAGTCTGACTTGGAGTCAGCTACTTTCATACTGTGGGTTCTATCTGTGAGCCAGTTTGCATCCCACCTGGTGATATGTCTACAGACAGGACAGAATAAACACCATGACCATCTAGAATTGACTCTTTCTTTCCATAATGATTAAATTCACTTAGGCAGAGGATTGGTCTGAGGTCTTGGGTCTATTTAGGCAACAGGGAGAACTGAGAAAAATCCATACCCTGTCTCAAATGCATGGCTGTATTCACATGGATGACTGGCCCATACCAGCAGCCTCAAATCAAAGTTGTAACCATCATAGTTTCTAACATTTATTGGCTGCCAGCTGGATGCAGTCAACCAGAAGGCAAAGCTACCACCAGACAGAATTTCTAACATTGTTCTGGAAGTTGTAAGTGTTTCAAAAAATATAACGCCACCTCAGCTGCAGTTCTCAATGTGTTTGACCTGATGGCTATCTCTGTAAACATAAGGGTATTACAATGGGCACTCAGGACTCAAGGGAATAAAACAATCCATCCATAGCACATACCATCACACTTTCAGAAATAAAGTATGTCTACAGGAATACTACCACAACAACAAAGGACACATGTTTATTGGGTGGGTGGGGGGCATTACATAGACAGGCAGCATTCTGGAGATGAGAGTATTCCTGTTAATGCTGCAGGCATTTCAGGACTTGCTCCCCAGAAACCGATGTCCATCTACTGTGACAACATAGCTGAGGTGTGGCATATGTGGGTTTTGTTCTGAAGACTGCCTATGTTATTGGATGATATTTGCTGAAGTTTCAGTTTTCGCATTTAAGATATTCCAGAGGTGGTGAAGAACCTGATGTGATCCATTCTCCCTTGGCCCCCAGCTTTTCCTCCTGCACTCTCCCCATTTCCACTAATAACCAGATTCTTACTTTCCATGTTCCCTTTGCTGTGGCCTCACCTCAAGAGAATACCTCTTCTACTTTTGCAGCACCCTAATCAGCTGTCTCATCAATCTGGGTGACCTCACTTGGACATTTGACCTTGACTGCATGGTTTCATGTTTATCCAAATATCTACCCTATTTTTGCATATTTCCTCTTCAAGGTCCCCTGAAACATCAGAATTACTACAGATAATATTCCATTCTCCTGATGATGCAATTAATATGCCTTTCACAAATAGTCACTTCTCCCATGATATGTTTGATATCTTATGGGGTAGACTTTTCGGGGTAAGTACATTGAGACAAATGTAATTCTAGCTGACTGCTAGCATCCCTAATCAAAATTTATCTCCTGTTTTTGTTTGTCTTTTCTTCTTTTATCAGCAGATCAATTCCTTTTTTTCCCTAATAGAAAAACTGCTGTTTTCCTTTCATTTCTTTGCTTGCAGTGAAACCTTCCCTCAAATTTTCCTTTAATTTTATGTTTCTTTTTATGAAGAAGTGTCCCAGTAACATTGCTACATGTTGTTGTGTCTTTCGGCTTTTCCCGGTTAGGGGTCGCCACAGCGGAACTCCGGTCTGCTAATGATTGGTAGTTGATTTTTATGTGCCGAGTTACCAGCCCTGACACAACCTTCAACAAAGGTACACCCATTCACACATGTCTCCACGCAGAAGACGCTCTAGCTGAGAATCGAACCGGACAGCGTCTTACTGTGAGGCAACAATGCTACCGCAGTAACATTGCTACATGTATGTTGTTTTTTTGAAATATATGCAGTAACATTTTTCTTTTTCATAGTCTCAATTAGGCCATTTCCACTCCAAGATATTAAGTTTAACTCGACCATTTATTGGAAATGTTCAGGTTTGACTCGTACTTCTGTAGTTCTTTCTTACATACAGTATTCATGCCTTGCATCCGTCTCTCCACCCCCCAAGTTATACTTTTATCTAAATTTCTACTAATTCATAAGTTCAGCTAGTTTACAATTTACAAGCTTTCTAGATCCATTATATTTAACTTTCAAACAGTTTCTAGACCCTCAATTAAAAATTTACAGAGTGATCTATATATGAACCATCTTCTGACTTTCCTTTTCCATTTCTCTAGGTAATGCTCAAAAAAGCAACAGACAAATGAAAATATATGTCTTAATGACTGCTTATTTTACAAACCACCCCATCTGGACAGGCTGGGCGATTAGAATGTGCTTTTGTTACTGTCACATAAGCAACATATTTTTAATTTTTTTAATATGTAAAAAAAAAACTGCTACATTTTGCACCTTTACTATTCTTTATTTATCTCAAAGTGACTTGTTACACTTTTTTAAGTATTCTGGTTTTGTTTAGCATGTGTTAGGATAGCAGTATTTCTTACTATAGTGAGGAATGTTATGTGTGTTTTTTTTAGTAGAATTATTTATGTTCTAGCTAAAATTGTCAAGACAGAGCTTCTGTTGGCATTCTAAAATATATTTTCTGCAAAACTCTGCCTTCCAGCACAAAGTCAAGTTAGGTGAACAGTGCTAAAGTAGACTTTTTTTCTGAGACTTGCTCTTAAGTTTTTTTTCCCTAGGGGTTCGCCTATGACAGAATAAAAGGAATGTAAATACATTCACATTCAGTTTTGTAAACTAATCAGAGTTGCACTGGGTTTTGTACTACATTTTCTTTAGGGGAAAAAAACAGTTCAGATTATATACAGAAGAATTTTAAAAATGTGCCAAATTTCACTCCTTTGCCAGAGAGAGAGAAAGTGAGAGAGAGAGTGTGTGTGTGTGTGTGTGTGTGTGTGTGTGTGTGTGTGTGTGTGTGTGTGTGTGTGTGAGAGAGAGCATAGCTCTCGACTTCTGGGCACAAAAAATCTGGACAAATCTAAAAATAATTGGGGGACAAAGCCCCCAAAATAGGGGCAAATTTTAAATACTGCTGTTTTAAACTTAGAAAGTTGATAGAATGCAAGGTCTTGTGTTACCATGGATTTTCTGAAGGATATGAAATCTGAAACTCAAATGCTTGACATTATATAGTGACTTCAATCCTCACTTACTTGCCACAAAAATTCAGAAAACCACAAATTTTATGAGGAACAGACCAAAAATATGAGACAAAAATCTGGATATTCTGCAAAAATGTGGACAGTTGAGAGGTATGAATGTGAGAGTCACAGCATCTGTGAGGATCATTACAGTGCTTGTTCCTAATTTCATGTTCATAGCATCTTCAAACAGATCTATACCATTCACTAACTTCCTCCCCTACATAGGTTCATAGGTTCATACTAGGCTATCTGCCCTAGGGCATTTATAGGCCTAGCCAGAATGTGTTTGGCTTTCGCCACCCATTTTAAATTTATTTTGCTATGCCCTTTTTCGAGGTTAGTATACTGTGCCTCTGTCTAACAGTGACACAGAAGTGATACCCGGGGTAAACCTACGATCTCCCATCCACTCATCAAGATTCCTCTTGAAGAGGGTCAGTGAGGGACTCTGCCTAACCTGGACTGGGATTTTATTCCAGAGTGAAGGGAGCCTCTGGGTTATGAATCTGTCCCTCCAGCATGTCCTATTTATTTCAGTGCTGAGGTTCAAGTCTCTCGAGCACGTAGCTCGATGGGATTTGGATTTTCTGAGGTGCAGCATGTCCATTAATTCCTGATTGGACATGGCTTTATACGTCCAGGCACAGATCGCCTCTGAACAGGCAGAATGCCCCTGAGTAGAGCTGGAGTTTCTTTAACCGGGCAGCATATGGCATCTGTTTGAGCCCTTTGATCCTCTTGGCGAGGTACTTTTGGGGTCTTTCCAGTTGCTGCAGGTGTCTGGTAAGGTACATCCCAAAAGGGGCATTGTACTCAATTATGGGCCTGATGAGGGATGAGTAAAGAGGCACGATGACGTCCCTGATCTAGATGTGAATCCCTTCATGATTAGGTGGGCTATATAAAATGTTTTTCTAACCACTTTGGCCACGTGGTTGCCAAATGAGAGATTGCTATCAATTTGGGTCCCCAGGTCCAGAATTACTACTTAATGGATTACCACCTATGTGGTAATTTGTGGGCACTTTGTTTTTGCCAAAGGGGATGACTATACACTTTTTGGCATTTAGCTTGAGGCCATGGCTCTGGCACCAGTTGTCTGTTTCTATGAGGCCCTTTTGGAGGATGCTTGTGTCGGCTGGAGAGTCGATTATGGCACCCAGTTTGCAGTCATCTGCGAACTTGGTCAGCCACAGTCCTCCCATGTTGGCCTGTACCTCCGAGAAATATATACCGAACAAGAGAGGTCCCAGGACTGAGCCTTGTTGGACACCACTTGTAACTGGTTTGGAGTCTGACATGGCTCCAGCAATTCTAACCATGTGGGTTCTGTCCTTGAGCCAGTTTGCAATCCATCTAGTGACATAGGGGTTTATATTTAAGCTGGTGAGCTTATCTATGATGCCCGAGTGGGGTATTGTATCAAAGGCTTTTGCGAGGTCCAGGTAGGCTGTGTGGACCACCTTCCCCTCGTCAATGGCCTTGGTGACTGTTTCAAAGAAATCAACCAGGTTTAAGAGGCAGGATCTGCCCTTAACAAAGCCAAACTGGGTAGGATCCCATGTTTGTAGGTCCCCAATATCTTTATTTATAAGGTCCATGATGATCCTTTCCATAGCTTTGCAGACTAAGCTAGTCAGGCTTATGGGGCGATAGTTTCCAGGATCCATTGAGGCACCACCTGTATGGAGAGGGACCACTGTTGCTGTACGCCACTCTTTGGGCACATATCCTGTAGTAAGGCTGAGATTGAACAGTAGTTTTATGTTTGGGTTTAGCTCTTCTTGGAGTTCATGTAGGACGCAGCCCGGGACACCGTCTGGTCCCATTGATGCTGTGTTTTTTGCTTTGGAGAGGGCGGCTCTTACCTGAGCATCTGAGATGTCAGGGGGGCAGCACTCTGCTGGGATAGATATTTGCCCTTTGGTGGGAGGGGAGAAGTTTGTGCTGAACCTATCAGCTAGGATGTTGGCAATGTCTGTGGATTTGCTGTATTTTTTTGTCATTTTGGACTAATTCTGAGCATATCTGGGAATTACCACCCAGGTTCCTAACATAACTAAAGAAAGCCTTGTGATTATACTTAGTGTCCTGTGCAATTTTTCTCTCGAAGCTGGCCTTAGACAATTTTATGTGTGCCCGTAGTTTTTTGCTAATACTGATCAGTGATGCCTTCCCTTTTTTTGGGATTTTGCTCTATCATTTAGTAGCTTCCTCCTTCTATTGTATAGTTTGTTTATGGCTGGGGTCCACCAGACAGGACGTCTGCCTTTGGAGGATTGGGTCTTGGTTTTATTTGGGATCGCATGATCCATGCATTCCTGAAGGTGTTCATAGAATGCGTTTATAAAGGATTCTGCGGTCTCGGACGTATTTTCCACAGGCCCGGGGGCTTTGAAGGATTCCATCTCAGTTTTGAGGAGTGTGAAATTTGCTTTAGAGCAGTTTTTCACTGTGGTTTTCTGGGCAGGGGGTGGGGTCGGGATGTGAATATCCAGTCCCCATGTTGGTGATGATCAGGTCCAGTATGTTTTCCCCTCTTGTGGGAGTGGTAACAAGTTGTTCCATAGCATTTGAGTTTATAAATTCTAGGAACCTTTGGGCTAGGGTGTTGGAGCTAGAGTAATGCTCCCAGTCTATGTTTGGGTAGTTGAAGTCGCCCAATATAATGGTGTTTGGAGAGACCTTCATATTTTCCAGTGTTCTCAAGAAGGCCGAGTGGGGTTCCTGGGTTTGGGAGGGTGATCTGTAGCAGGCTATCAACTGGAAGGCAGTTTTACCCACTGTTAGTTGCACATGGATAGTCTCTGATGCTTCGTGCTTTGCCACCAACCTGGAGGTGTGGGTGTCTTTGATGAATATCGATACTCCCCCTCCTTTTGTGGTTCGGTCCAAGTTTTGGGCCGAAAAGCATGGTGTGAGGTATAACCTGGTAGTGCTGGGGTGCTCTCGAGAGCCCTGAACCAGGTTTCTGTTACTGCACAGATATCGATGTTCTCCATGCTAAGGAGAGTTTCGAGTTCGTGCATCTTGAGGTTTAGACTTCTGGCGTTGAGTAGCATTACTCTTAGTTTCTTATCCCTTGTGATACCTATGGAGGTGGGTTTGTCTTTTGAGCCTTGCCTAAAAAAGGCACTATGGGGTAGCAAGAGCCTTTGCCAATATCCAAAGCCCAGGGGTGACAGGTGCAAGCCGTCCCTAGCGAAGCATCGTGGCTTGTCGAGCATATCATCCCAACCTGACAGGCATTGGATCCCCTTTGAATGACACCAGTACTTAAGCCAATTGTTGAAATTGATCATCTTGTCTTCATATTGTGGCATCATTCTTGGTGAGGGTAAGATGCTACTCAAGGTCAGGGTCATACCGGCCTGGGCTACATGCTCAGAGAGCTCCTTTATGTCTCTTTTCATGTAGTCCAGGGAGTGCGTCTCAGGTCATTCACACCAGCATGGACAATGACTGAGTCATATTTGTACTTGCCGTGGAGTGACCTGAGTGCTTGTGTTATGTGGCGGATCCTAGCGCCCGACAGGCTGCTCACCGTGACCCTCTCCTTGTTCAGCCTGGTGAGCGGAACGTCAGTGTGCCTGACGATAGAGTCACCTATTACAAGTGTATCAGGTGTGTTGTTTAGTCTTAAGGGCTGTGACTGTTCGGCACACTGGCTTTGTGAGATATGTGTTGCACGTGTTTTGTTTTGCGGTAGCGGCTGCTTGGGTGTCTGCTTTGGAGGTCTCTGCTGCTTCAGCAGATCTTTATTTAGAGCCTCCGAGTATGTTTTTGTGTGATTATGTGTTTGGTTTGCTGTCGTGGTAGGTCTGTGTGAGACTGGAATTGTAGTGAGTGTGGTTTCCTTCTCCTCCTGACTGGTTATGCCAGTAATGAGTTGAGAGAGCTTAGCCTCCAGTTTGGCTATATGGTTGCATCTCTCACATGTGTTGGAATTTGTTGGGAGGAGGAGAGGGTTGTCTGTGTACATGAGGCAGTTGTAACATTGCCTCAAGATTCCAAATATTCAGGCACTATAAACCTTTAACCAGAAATTCCCAGCTCAGAAGGGCAGAGTCCAGCCTCTTCTCCCACAAGAGTGCAGACCACAAACCTTCTTAATGTAAAATAACTGGCCTGAAGCCCAAGTGCTTAAACCAGAACTAATACACTTTAAGAATAACAGACACTGGGCTCTCAATCAGCAGTTCCCAACTTAGAAGGATGAAAGCTACCTGTCCTGCCACCACAGTGCATGCCACAAACCTTCCTAATGTAAAACAACTGGTCTGAAGCCCAAGTGCTTAATCCAAAAGACTTAGAATGATAGCTACACTTAAATCAAGTTACTAGCAAGCAGTAATAAATACAATTGAATACTTTAGAGAATGCCTGGATTAGTGCCCAAGTTACACAAACAAAGCTAGATCCAGCAGGCCCGAATCCAGTCTGTGCCACAGCAAACAAGGCGCACCAACTTCAGTAAGAAGCAGTTCAGATATGCATGCACTATAAGCCTTCAACCAGAAATTCCCAGCTCAGAAGGGCAGAGTCCAGCCTCTCCTCCCACAAGAGTGCAGACCATGAACCCTCTTAATGTAAAATAACTGGCCTGAAAGCCCAAGTGCTTAAACCAGAATTAATACACTTTTAGAATAACAGACACTGAGCCCTCAATCAGCAGTTCCCAACCTAGAAGGATGTAAGCTACCTGTTCTGCCACTACAGTGCAGACCACAAACCCTCTCAGTGCAAAACAACTGGTCCGAAGCCCAAGTGTTTAAACCAAAAGGCTTAGAATGAGTTACACCAAGCAGTAATAAATACAACTGAGTACTTTTAAGATGATGCAAAAGTAAAAAAAAGTAGTTAGAAACACAAGTACAGTAACAGCAGATGAAATTTTTTTTTTTTTTTTTTTTTTTTTTTTTTAGTAATATACCAAGTAAAAACACTTTACACACATAGACATACATTGCTGCCACTCAAAACATAAACAAAAACAACAGTGCACAGCTGTGAACAGTGATAACAGTTAAGTGCAGTCACAAAATAAAGTAATGCAGTTACTAGTTTAAAAATACAAATATACGTGTGTGTGTGTGTGTGTGTGTGTGTACACACACACACATATGTATATATCTTTCACTTAATAATTATCAGCAAAAGGAATTCATTTTATCCTAGCAAACCCTTACTATTTGTAATTTCACAAATGCCTTTCATTGTGATATGAAGGAAGCCACACAGCCTCATCATCATCAACATTGCTGTCATTTGAACATCTTGCTGAACTCAAATAAGGATCACCCTTGTAAGGATTTAGAACTCCAACATCAAAAGTTAAACCAACAGTTTTGACATCACTGCTATCACTGGAAAAAACAGCACAGTCTTCAGACTCGCTTTCATGCACTGAACAGATAGCCTTAGAGAAGCCCTTAGTGAGTCCCCCACGTCAAAACCGTAATCAGAGAAAATTGAGAGGAGTTGGTCATCACACAACAAAAAACACAATAAAAATTGGAAAAAAAAAAAAATAAATAAACTGATTATAACTGATTACAACATAGAGACAAGGACACAGACAACAACAATAGGTACAAGAATGGAAGAAGGGTGATAGATGTATCTAATCTGTCATCCTAGCTCCATGTTTTCAACTGTTTCTATTTCTAGTGGTTTTAACTTCAGATCATGGTTCTTTACAGTTTTTCTTTAAATACTTTGAAAAATGTATTATCCATTACACAGTAAAGGTTAGCCTTGTTAACTATGTAGACTTATGTTTTTACCACTTCTTTCTCTTCCTCTCAGTCAGGACTGACCTAGTATGGGTATTCTCTTGTTTGGACAGCTGGAAATGTTTATAGGATCATAGGATCATGGGAGGTTGCCAGGCTAATGGCCCTGGGGCCCTTTCAAGCGTAGCCAAGAGTTTATCCCCAAAAAAGAAACTTCAGTCAGCATCTGTTTCCCCTGTCAGTGAGGGACAAAGGTGGAACCCCTGGAACAAATTTATAGTTTCCCATCCACTCATCAAGACTGCATTTGAAGGGGGCCAGTGAGGTACTCTGTTTGACATGTGTGGGAAGTCTATTCCAGAGAAGGTGCCGTCTCTGGGAGACCAACCTGTCTCTCCAGCAGGTTTTGTGGATGTTGCATATTAGATTTAGACCTATCGAGTGGGAAATGCACAAGGAGATAGACTTACGGATATGGAGAATCTGTAATAGGGCAGGGTCCATTATTGCCTTGTAGGTGAGACACAGATCACCTCTGAGCAATCTGTATGATACCGAGTACAGTGATAGTGATTTAAGCCTGTCCGCATATGATAGGTGTTGGAGGCCATGGATTCTCTTATGTGTATGAAACTCCTCCCACTCCTCCCCTCTCTTCAACATTCTTCCCTTAGCTGTCTTTCAGGTTCAGACTGCTTCATAACCACATTTTGCACCATATGGATGATACTCTATTCTACTTAGTTCTTTTCCTATCATAATATCCAGGCTGGTTGCATTTAATTAAAACAAGTACATTTATTATATAAAATAAATCCTAAATTGTATTACTTTGCATATAGTTCAGAAGTGTGTAAATACATTTATGGCATGCAGCACTGAATAGGTCTGCTTCTCTTTGATTTGTAATACTAATCTTACTCTAGTATTTTAAATGTTTTGGTATATAGCTAAGAGGTAAATAAAAAAAGAATAGCTATTATTCTAACAAGCATCATTTAAAGTTTGTGTTGCATTACTTACATTTATTTTTACTTTAAGTCTGATTTTGTCCTTTGTATTGACAAGTACCAGTTCAGATGTTCTTCGTGTTTCACTGTTGCAGTCATTACATTTGGGTTATCTGCTTGCAGGTAGCCCTTAGTCGGCCTGAATATCAAAGTCTTGGGTCCTGTGTCGGTTGCTGTCTCATCTTCCATGACGTCAGGTAGTCAGGGGTATAAAGCATGCAGCCGACGCCATTACATCAGTCTTTCTTGCTGTGCGGTGACTGAAGCAGAAGCAGTTCGCAAGTGCCGGTCGGCCGACTCCTGAAATTTTCATTTTCGAGTTTCAGATCCGAAGTCTTCAACAAAGCTAAGTACCCCTTTGGGGATCCTTTTTCTTGCTCTAAGCCAATGTCAGTAAAAGTTAACAATTGTATTTCTTGTGGAAAGCAAATACCTCATAAAGCTTTTCATTTGTACTGCATTCCTTGCTTAGGTCCAGACCACGACATCCCTCGCAGTCGGTTTTGTGCCTTATTCAAACCTCGAATTATTCGTTGTCGGTTAATTTTTGCATCAAAATATTTTGGTACTCGGTTCAATTATCCAGAAATGGCTTCGGTAAGCCACCTGGCATTCAGAAAAAAATGCAAAGATAAAGACAGCGACAGACCGCATAGGTCCAAAGCTGCCGAAAATGCTTCTGTTAAGCTAGTTGCCAATTCGCCGGTACTCAGTGAGGCGCTTTCACAGCCCCTGATACCCACTACTTCAGATTCGGAGGCCTCTACTGAGACCCATTCAGAGTCCGGTATGTCGCAAGATGCTTCTTCGACTGTGGAACCTGTGGATGTCTGTACCTTGGATGGGTCCGGATCTGCTGTGCAGGCACCGGCTTCTGAGGGTGTATTCAGGCCTACTGACTTGAATATTAAACTGGCACCATCTTCTTCTTCGAGGCCTAAAACTCGATCCACGCCTAGAAAAATGATGCCCAGACCGCATGGTCAGGCCCCTATGCCTAAAAAACAAATGATAAGAATGGCTTAAGACCTTATTACTCTAATCAGGGGAAGCCACCCTTCTCCCTCTAAGAGACCTAGAACTGATTTTCCTTCTGATTCTTCTGATCAGGATTCTGAAATTTCTGTTTTCTCTGATGACCAGGGGTTGCCCTTATCTACCTATGAGGATTCTGATGCAGAGGACTCCATTCCCTCTACTTCCCCTTCAGAAGATTTCTCTTTTGGTGAAACTTTGTATACTCTTAGGGAGCATTTCCACTGGGAATGCCAAGATTACTCTGACTCCAAAAAGAGGCTTAGGGAATTCTTACTCCTACCTCAACACAGGCCTTTAGCTATCCCTCCTGTACTGGACATTGTACATGATGCCTTCTTGGAATCTAGCCTGGCCCCTGACACTTTACCTTCGGCTCCCAGAAAACCTGACAGGTATTACAGAGTACCTGACTCTCACAAATTCCTCTTTAAGAAGCCTACTGCAGATCCTGAGACCATTTCACAGGGACCCAAAGGCATTAAGGCTACTACTGCCAAAAACCCTAACCCCTCTGATAGAGATTCCTGGGCCCTGGACAGATGGGGTAAGAAGGTATACACTTCTGCTACTTTGGTCATTAGGGCCTTACCAGTTTCCTATGTTAAAGTATCAGCAGCATATTATTGGATTGCTTAAACAGAAAATGATGTTGATTCCTGACTGTGCTGAAAATAAAGAATTACAGGTTTTAATGTATTCTGCTGAACAAGTTGGAAAACATACTTTGCAATGTGGTTTTGATTCATTAGAGGCATCTTGCAGGGCTGCTGTCACTGGGTCTGTACTTAGAAGGCATGCTTGGCTTAAGGAGCAAACTTTGCCAGATCATGTTAAAGCTAAATTACTGGATGCTCCCTTAAACCAAGACCGCCTGTTTGGCAACAAAGCAGAAGAAGTACTTAAAAAGATGGAGGAAAAAGCTAAATCTTTGCAAACTGTTAATGATTTCCTGCAAGTACAGCCTCCCAGATTTAGTAGGCACTGGCCTTCTAAAAATTGGTCCTTTCCTGCCTCTTCCAGGCCTTCTCAGTCCAAACCCAGGGCCAGCAGACCACCCAGGCTTTAGTCTCAAGGTACTCACAGGCCTAAGCAGTGGGGGGCTCCCACTTCCAAAGCTGGAAGTAGTAAGACACCTCCCTATGGTAAACTGCCACAATGACTTAACTTTAAACCCTCCAAGCCCTGCTCAACTGACTGTTCTTTTAGGGGGAAAGTTCGCTCTGCATGCAAAAAACTGGGAACTCATTACCCAAGACAAATGGGTCTTAAATATAGTTTTCCAAGGATACAGATTCCACTTCCACTCCTTACCAATCCCAAACAGTTGGCCAGACCTACCCCCAAATCAGTGGGCAGAGGCTCGAAAGCAGGTTCTCTCTCTTCTAAGTATCAGGGCTATTCAGCCTGTCCCAGAAGAGGAATGGGGGCAAGGTTTTTACTCAAGACTTTTCCTGGTACCCAGAAAAGACAATTCCTGGCGTCCTATCCTGGACATGTCTGTCCAAAACACCTTTTTGGTAATCCCAAAATTCAAAATGCTGACTCTTCATCAGCTGCTTCCCATGCTAGGCAAAAATGCCAGGTTGGCAACACTGGATTTAAAGGAAGCCTACCTGCACATCCTAATAAGGGAATCTTGCAGAAAATACCTACGCTTCCGAGCAGGCTACATGCACTGTCAGTTCTCTGCACTACCCTTTGGCTTATCTGCTGCGCCCAGGGTATTCACAAAGTGCCTAGCTCCAGTCATGGCATACTGCAGGCAAAGAAATATTCATATATAACCATACCTGGACAATTGTCTAATTCAGGCAGAAAGCCAGGACATACTATTAAATCATCTGGCATTTTTAAAGAAATTACAAACTTACAAACTTCTCTGAGGTACACCATAAACAAAAAGAAATCACATCTAGTACCGTGCCAACAAATTGTATTCCTGGGAGCAAGCTTGAATACAACTTCCCAGATGGCCTACCTCACGCCAGAGAAACAAGTTTATTTGACAGCCTACTTCAAACTACTGGCCACAAAGACCCAGCTATCTGCATGGAAAATACTGCAAGCCCTGGTGTTCTTGGCCTCTTGCATTCTACTAATTCCATATGCAAGACTGCATATGAGGAAACTACAATGGTATCTAAATAGCCTATGGTGTCAATATTCTCAGGACCTAGAATCAGTGATTCCTATCATCCCTTGTCTAAAGACAGAGTTCCTTTGGTGGGCAGAGGCCTGCCACCACAACAAGGGGCTGCCATTCATTCTACCCCCTGCCGCCCAAACCCTAACAGCAGACGCATCAGACTATGCATGGCGGGCTCACTTGGCAGGGCAGTGCATTCAGAGCAAATGGAACCCGAGTCAAATGCACCTGCATATCAATCAAAAAGAAATGTTAGCTGTACAGAATGCTCTGACAGCCTTCAAGGACCACATTCTTCCAGGACAATTATTGGTAAAGACAGACAACACCACTGTTATGTGGTACATAAACAAGCAGGGGGGGACCCACTCATACCCTCTCTGCGGACTAGCCATGGCTCTGTGGAACACAGCCTTGAGCTACCAAGTGCATCTACAAGCTCAGTTCCTGCCAGGCAAGCTAAATACACTGGCAGATGACCTAAGCAGAAATCTCATGGACCCACATGAGTGGAAACTGGAACCAAAGATATTCAACATTTTGAGAAACAAATGGGGGAGCCCAGAGATAGACCTGCTTGCCTCCCCTCAGAACTACCAATTGGACAAATTCTGCACAAGGACTCCCCACAGACAAGCTTGGAAAGTGGATGCTTTGTCCCTTCACCTGGAAAAACCCATCAGTTTATGCCTTTCCCCCTCTGCCTCTCCTCCCCAAAGTTCTACTAAAGATCAAACAGGACAAACCAAGGACAATTCTCATTGCACCAGACTGGCCACACCGACACTGGTACCACCTCTTGCGCAGTGTGTCACTGCTGAAACCATGGCACCTGCCTCAGACCCCTTCCCTGCTGTCCCAGCAAGAGGGCCAGATTCTGCACCCCCTACTTCAAACCCTAAACCTTAATTACCTAAGCTCTCCATTACCATCCCTCAGTAAGCTAGTGATGGATGTCATTCTGGAGGCAAGGAGGCCTAGTGCTAAAAAATCCTATGCTGAAAATTGGAAAATATTCTGTTCCTGGAGCCAAACTCAGGGGATGGGCACAACAGTGCACAATTTACTGCACATTTTTTCAATACTTAACTGAGATGCTTCACAAGGGCCTTTCCTGTTCCTCCATTAAAATTCATGCCTCGGCCTTTTCAGCACATTATAATACAGAGCCACCCCTCTTCTCTCATCCACTGCTGAAGCAATTTCTCAGAGGGGCCAAAAACTTAAGACCACCCAGGAGAGCCCGTGCTCCAACCTGGGACCTTAACTTTATATTGGAAAAGCTCACTCTACCTCCCTTTGAGCCAGCTGCAAATGCAGAGTTGAAATTCCTATCTTAGAAAACAGCCTTCCTTCTAGCCATCATTTCAGCAAGAAGGGTGTCTGAATTACAGGCCCTCATGGCAGTGGAGCCTTTCATCATCTTTCATGCGGACAGAGTGTCCCTTAGGACCAATTCTTCCTTTATGCCCAAGGTGGTATCCAGTGTGGCCCTTAAGCAGTGCATTCATTTGCCAACCTTTTTTTCTAATCCACAGAACAAAGGGGAATGAATACTGCACTCCTTGGATGTGCACAGACAACTTAGATTTTACTTGGACAGGACTAATCCTCTCAGGAAATCGGAACAACTATTGGTTGCATTTGCAGCAGGGACAGAGGGGAAGGCCATTTCAAAGCAAAGCTTTTCTAAGTGGATAGGCCATTGCATTCATTTCTGCTATAAGACCATGGAAAACTCACCCCACAGGGGATAAGACCACATTCCATCAGGGCTGCATCTGCCTCTACAGCCTTTCTCAGAGGACATCCTAGAAGTTGCTACCTGGAGTTCTGTACATACCTTCACCAAGCATTACCACTTGCCATTTTTTTCTAAATCCCGAGCTGGTTTTGCCACTGCAGTCCTGCAGGGCCTAATAGCTGGTCCTAATGCTCTCTAATTGCCTCCTCCCTTCCTTAGCTTTGGGAATCTACCCAAATGTAATGACTGCAACAGTGAAATACGAAGAACATAGTACAGTTGTGTACACTTACCATAAATGTAGCTGTTCAAGTGTATTCACTGTTGCAGTCCTGGTTACCCTCTCTCCAGCCCCCTGATTGCTATTGTCTATACCTCTCCTTTTGTTTACTATACTTAAAGCTTTCTGGTGTATTTGCTTTTTGTTGGAGGTGTAACCTTGTATATAATTGCTTCCCGTTATGGGGGCACCTGACATCTGGGGCAAGAAAAACTGATGTAATGGCATCGGTTGCATGCTTTATACCCCTGACTACCTGACGTCATGGAAGATGAGACAGCAACCGATGCAGGACCCAAGACTTTGATAATCAGGCCGACTGAGGGCTACCTGCAAGCAGTTCACCCAAATGTAATGACTGCAGCATTGAATACACTCGAACATCTACATTTATGGTAAGTGTACACAACTGTATTTTTCTTATAGTTCCTGCTAACTGTCATCACGCAACATTTCAAAGCTGCCCGATCTAGCCATATCTCTTATTCATCTGAAGTTCTCCTGGATTTCCCTTGCTATCTCCTGAAGTTTCCTCTAGACAGGCAGGAATCTTCAGCGTTCTGAAGACAGCTATACTAAAATATAAACTGATGTCCTGTGTAGCCATATACACAAATGTATAGACACAGGCATGCAAGATAGGATTAAAGCAAGATAGTCAAGAAAAAAACAAACCATCCTGGTGGATGTCTACCATTAATAAAGTATACAATAAGTGAAATAAGCTGCGGTCTAAATATACAAAAGTGAGATCCCAGAACTGGAAAAGCGCCCTCCTCAGGTTAAACAATCAAATAAGACAACTCGTAACATCTTCATAGAGCAACTATGAGAAACATTTAGCAACCATAGCCAAGGATAACCATAAGGCTTTCTTCAGCTACATCCGCAACCTAAAAGGTAGGACTCAGATATGTGCTGAACTAATTGTGGATGGTATCACACACACACTGACCCTGTGGAAATTGCAAACCTGCTAGCAGACAGGTTTGGCGAAAATTTCACCCCCCTATCCCCCCAGTCCATGTCTTCATCATCTCCTTCTCCCCTGCATCTCCAAAGTGCAAGACATCAGTGCTGTTTCCTAGGCTAAGAACACAGCTTCCATGGGACCAGATGGCATTCCAGGCTATGTTCTTAGTATTCTAAAACAAGAGCTAGCTACTCCATTAGGCACTCTATTCAACCACTGCCTGAGTACTGGCGTTGTCCCTACTGAATGGAAAACAGTGACTGTTAGCTTCCTCCACAGGGACGGCTCGGAAACAGATCCTGGTAATTATAGGCCCATAAGTTTAACCCACCTCATCTGTAAGGCAATGGAATGAATGGTCATGGACCTCATAGTTAAGGCTATAGGTGACCTCAAAACCCGGGTTTCATCCCAATTCAGTTTTGTAAAGGGGAGGTCATGCCTGCTAAATCTGGTGGACTTCTTTGAGAATATGACCAGAGCCATAGACAAGGGCAAAGCTGAGCACACAGCCGACCTTGACTTGGCCAAGGCCTTCAACAGTATCCCACATTCAGGCATCATTGACAAGCTAACCCAGTTGAATATCAACTCCTTTGTTGTCAGGTGGGGTGCAGACTAGGTCACAGATCGACAACCCTCAAGCAGAACTGTCACCAGGGTATTCCGCAAGGGTCAGTGCTGGGCCCCCTCTTGTTTGTCATATACTTTTCAGAAATCCAGGCCAAAATGAAGGGGGTGTGGATAACCAAGTTTGCTCATGACTGCAAATTAGGTGCTATAATTGAATCCCCCAGGAATGTCGGCGTACTTCAAAAGGGGCTTAAACAGACTAATGATTGGTGTGAAAGCCTTGGTTTTAAACTAAATGCTAAAGACTGTATCATCATTCCCTTTGGTAAAAACAATGTCCCTGCTGTTTATATAATAAACAGTAATACCCTAAGTACCAGTTCAGTAGTGAGAGACCTGGAAACACAAATTGACTGTGACCTCAACTTTGACATTCTGTGTCACTCAGCTGATTAGCAAAGGCATCGCCTCAAGAGCAAAAGAGGTTGTAACCCCCCCCCCCTGTACTCGTCCCTCATCAGGGCCTATTATTGAATATAATGCTCCCTTTGGTATGTACCGTACAAAACACCTGCAGCAACTTGAGAGACCTTAGAGTTTTCTAAGAAAATTCAGGATCTTCAGCACATGTCTTATACAGACAGACTAAAGTTGCTGTCACTGTACTCAGTAGCGTACAGACTACTTAGAGGCGACTTATGTCTGGTTTACAGAGCTATCTCTGACCCAAATCTAATGGAAATGCTACACATCCATAAGTCAATGGAAGTAGAGTCACCTGTTCCTGGGCCCTCGATCTAACCTGCGACATAAACAGGAGCTGCTGGAGAGACAGATACATCTCTCAGAAGTTGCCACTCCTCTGGAATAGGCTTCCAGTCCAAATAAAGCAGAGCACCTCCATGACCTTGTTTAAGCGCAGCCTGGACCACTGGATGGGAATCCATAAATTTCATGTCTTATACAGACAGACTGAAGTTGCTGTCACTGTACTCAGTAGCGTACAGACTACTTAGAGGTGACTTATGTCTGGTTTACAGGGCTATCTCTGACCCAGAACTGATGGAAACGCTACACATTCGTAAGACAAATGGGAGTGGAGTCACTTGTTCCTGGGTCATCAATCTAACCTGCAACATAAACAGGACCTGCTGGAGAGACAGATACATCTGTCAGAGGTTGCCACTCCTCCGGAATAGGCTTCCAATCCATTTTAAGCAGAGCACCTCCATGACCTTGTTTAAGCGGAACCCGGATGACTGGATGGAAAACCGTAAATTTCTGCCGGGAATTGTCCAGCTTCTCTCCTGGACATGGGTACTCCTTGCTAGAAAAACCTTGGGCATAGATGATATCTCTCATCTAGTATTATATTGGAATTTAACGGCTAGACTTGTAAAGACCATTGGGTCAGCAGCCTAGTAACATCCTATGAACCTATGGTTTCATTGGGAGTCTATCTTCTGTTCGAGGACCATCCTTTTCTCTGTCCTTTTTCTGGTTGAAGAATTTCTCACTAGTAGCATTACCTTCTGTTACTTTGTTTCTTTTTCTCAAATCTTCATAGGCTTGTTGATCAGTATATATTTAACTCTCAGAGGGTAAAACATTTGTAAGGAAGCAGTGTACAGGAGCCTGAATTGAAGTATCATTTCTCAACATTTCTGTGTACAGGGGACAAAGGCATTCCTTCTAGTTTATGTCTAACCAGAAAAAATCACTGTCCACCAAAATCCACATCTCATGTACTTACAGAATGATTTTATTCTTCCAAAATTTTTAAAGAATAGATCTCGG